>NW_020837987.1:14980346-15224779 GCF_003676395.1 Aethalodelphis obliquidens | reverse complement strand
CTGCAAATGGCATTATTTCATTCTTTTCATGGCTAGGTGATATTCCACTATATATATTCATATATATATCTCACATCCTTATCATTTCTCTGTGGATGGACACTCAGGTTGCTTCCATGTCTTGGCTGTTGTGAATAGAGCTGCTATGAACATTGGGTTTCACGTACCTTTTTGAATTAGAGGTTTCTTCGGATATATGCCGAGGAGTGTGATTGCTGGATCATATGCTAACTCTATTTTTAGTTGTTTTTCTTGTTTTTCTGTTTTTTTCTTGCAGTATGCGTCACTGTTGTGGCCTCTCCTATTGCAGAGTACAGGCTCCGGTCGCGCAGGCCCAGCGGCCATGGCTCACAGGCACAGCGCTCCGCGGCGTGTCGGATCTTCCCGGACCGGGGCACGAACCCGTGTCGCCTGCATCGGCAGGCGGACTCTCAACCACTGCGCCACCAGGGAAGCCCCTATTTTTAGTTTTTTAAGGAACTTCCATACTGTTGTCCATAGTGGCTGCACCAGTTTACATTTCCATCCACAGTGCAGAGGGGTTCCCTTTTCTTCACACCCTCCCCAGCATTTATTATTTGTAGACTTTTCGATGATTGCCATTCTGACCGGTGTAAGGTGATACCTCATTGTAGTTTGGATTTGCATTTCTGTGAGGATCCTTTTCAAATGAAAGTTCAATCCTGTCTCTGCTCTCCTCAAAGGCTTCCGGTTACTTGCATTGGCCTGGAAGCCCTTGGGATAATTGTCTCTTACGGGAACACAGAACCTGCTTTCTTCCACTTTCAAGTCTTCGCTCAAACATCACCTCGGGCACACTCTCAGCAACAGAAAACAGCCCCCGAATGTCACGTGTTCGCTCCCTGTCCGATGCTTCTGCAGACACATGTTACCATCAAACACACTCAATATTTTTCCGTATTTTTTAAAAATGTTTCTATCCTTCTTATATCCAGAAGGACAGCTTCTTGATGACAGAGATATAAAAAATTTCTTTATTGAAACGTAGTTATTTACAAAGTTGTGTTTAATATCTGCTGTCCAGCAAAGTGGCTTAGTTATTCATATACATATAATACATGTGCTTTTCCATATTCTTTTCCATATGGTTTATCACAGGATATTGACTATAGTTCCCTGTGCTGTACAGTAAGACCTTGTTTATCCATTCTATATATAATAGTTCACATCTGCTAACCCCAAACTCCGAATCCATCCCCCCCCGATCCCCAGGTAACCACAAGCTTATTCTCTATGCTTGATGACAGAGAATTTTTTTTTTTTGCGGTACGCGGACCTCTCACCGTTGTGGCCTCTCCCGTTGCGGAGCACAAGCTCCGGACGCGCAGGCTCAGCGGTCATGGCTCACGGGCCCAGCCGCTCCGCGGCATGTGGGATCTTCCCAGACCGGGGCATGAACCCGTGTCCCCTGCATCGGCAGGTAGACTCTCAACCACTGCGCCACTAGGGAAGCCCGATGACAGAGATGTCTGATGCATGTGGTCCGGGAAGATCCCACATGCCGCGGAGCGGCTGGGCCCGTGAGCCATGGCCGCTGAACCTGCGCGTCCGGAGCCTGTGCTCCGCAACGGGAGAGGCCGCAACAGTGAGAGGCCCGCGTACCGCAAAAAAAAAAAAAAAAAAAGGAAAAACAAACAAACAAACAAAAAACAATTCAAGAACAAAAAGGCAAACAGTGCAATTTTTCCAAACGGCCAAAGGAATAAAAAAATTCTCCAAATGACCAATACGTTCATGAATAAAATGAACGACGTCATTACTCGCTCCATAAATGTAAATCAAAACATGATGAGATATTCCTTCACACCCACCAGCGGGCTCGAATTTTTTTTAAGGAAAATAATGTCGACAAGGATCTGGAGAAATTGGAACCCTCATATATTGCTGGTGGGAATGTAAAATGGTGCTGCCAGTGTGGAAAACATCTGCCATTTCCTCCGAAATTTAAAATTAGAAACTAACATTTGACCCAGAAATTTCAGTTCTAGGTACATGCCCGAGAAAACTGAAATCAATGATCGAAAAAAAATAAAATAAAAATAAAAAGGAAAAGTATAGCAACGTTCATAGCAGCATTGTAAGAGCCAAAAAGTGGAAACAACCCAAACGTCCATCCACTGCTAACTGGATGGAGACAAGCTGGCTCATCCGCGCAATGGAATGTTATTCAGACAAAAAGGAACTGATACTGATACACGCTCTACGGATGATGCTTGAGAACGTTTAGTGAGAGAAGCCGGACAGAAAAGAGAGAAGCCGGCCACTGTTTTGTAACATTCCACGTGTATGAAGTATCCACTATAGGCAGATCCAGAGACATGGAGAGCAGATCAGTGGTTGCCAGGGCCTGGGGAGGGGAGTGTGGGGAGTGACTACTTCATGGGTACCAGGCTTCTCTTTGGGGTGATGAAAACATCAGATGGATGGAATTAGGTAGTGGTGATGTTTGTAGAACATCGTGAATGTTCTCAAAGCCAACTATTGTATGTTTTAAACTGGCTAAAATGGTGAATATTATTTTATCTGATTTTTCCACAATAAAAAATAATGCATTTAGGGACTTTGCTGATGGTGCAGTGGCTAAGAATCTGCCTGCCAATGCAGGGGACACAGGTTTGAGCCCTGCTCTGGGAAGATCCCACATGTCGCAGAGCAACAAAGCCCGTGTGCTACAACTACTGAGCCTGCGCTCTAGAGCCCACGCACCACAGCTACCGTAGCCCGGGCGCCTAGAGCCCATGCTCCACAACAAGAGAAGCCACCACAGTGAGAAGCCTGTGCACCGCAACGAAGAGTAACCCCACTCGTAACAGCTAGAGAAAGCCCACGTGCAGCAATGAAGACCCAATGCAGCAAAAAAAAATTAAAAAAAAAAAACTAACCTTCTCTGAAAGCCACTGGGGAGGGGAGTTCAGGTCGTTTGAGTACGAACTACTCATTCTCCCTGCTTGGTGCCCTGCAATAAATGCTGTACTCTCCTTCACCACATCTTGGTATCAGTAGATTGGCTTTGCTATGCAGACCCAAGCTTGGTTTGGTAACAGAGTGTTGGTGGTTCTGTGTGGGTGTCTGGGGCATAACAGATGAGTAAGGGTCTTAGGTAACTGTTGGAAGCAGTTCACCCATTCATTCATTCACTCCTTCATTCATTCACTCAACAAACACAGAGTGAGCATCTGGTCTGTGATGAGTCTGGAGGCAAAGAGGAGACACAGCCAACTCTATTCATGTCCTGATGCTCCCCGCCCTGGGGAGACACAGACAAATCTGGTGGAGACCCTGAAGGTGGAAACACGGGCTGGGGCAGCAGGGTTGCAGGCTTCGTCAGCAGGTTGCTTTGGACACAAGTGATCAACTGGACATGGCCTGGACTCTGAGGGGACAAGAAGGAAGGTTCTCAGCTCTTGGACCCTGCTGTGGGCCCAGGGTCAATGAAGAGGCCAGATCGCCAAGAGGGTAGATCAGGGGAGGGGGGCTCTTCTCACCTCTTCCCTCATCCTCGCTGCTCATGGGACACCTGGCATTTCACAGTGCCCTCAGCTGGCCTTCAGGTCTTGCTCTATTTCCCACCTCCCTTCGTCCTGGGCTGACACTCTGTCATCCTGCCACTCCTGCTGGAGTCCACACCTGCGCTCACAATTGACCCCCGGTTCCCGCGAGAGGATCTGATGGGCTCGTTTGAATAATCCCACCGCTGATTGGGAACTTGTCTTAGTCAGCTCAGCTTCTGTCACAAAATGCCAACCAGGTGACTTGAACAAACACATTTATTTCTCACGGTTCTGGAAGCTGGCAAGTCCGAGATCGCAGTGTCAACAAATTTGGTTCCTAGTGAGAACTCCCTTCTTAGCTTACAGATAACTGCCTTCCTGCTGTGTCTTCACAAGGTCTTTCCTCATAGCATGCATGTGGCAGGGAGTGTGGCGGGGAGAGAGAGATTGCTCTTTCTCTTCCTCTTCTTATAAGGCCATCAATCTTAGGACTCCACCCTTATGCATTTATTGAATCTCAATGATCTTGGAAAAGCACTCTCTGAATAAGTCAATGCTGGGGAGTTAAGGCTTCAACATATGAATCTGCAGGGGACAACATCCAGTCTGTAGCATTCAGGTTCCATGGGGTCCCCACATTCCGTCTTGTCCTCTTCATAGGAAATTCCATACCTGTCACATGCAAAGAAAGCAAGCCACATTAGTAATTATGTTCTGCCTCTCCTCTCTCCACTGGAAAGAAATATGTCCCATTCGCCATCATCCTGGTTTCCGTGATGCTGAAAGCACAGCTATGTTTCCCAGGGTCCCCCAAGGAGTTGGAATCACCCCCTGAATCCCAACCTGCAGTATTTAGTCCAGGTGGGTTGTGGCCACAGGTACATCCTTACCAGGCTTGTCCCTCTTCTGGAACCAGTAGCCACAGGCAGGTGTGGATGCATTCCAGCCATCCCGAGGGTAGGAGATGGCGCAGGACACAGGGATGCACAAGCCCTCCTGTATCATCAAGGACTTATTCACTTCCAGCTGGAAATCCAGATGCTCAGCCTGAGGCCCTGGGGGTGACAGGCTTGACCTCAGCCCCCCGCCCCCATCCTACTTCCTCATTCCCAGATGGTAGGGGCAGCTCCAGCTCTGGAATGGGAAGGACCAAGCCCTTTTCTGGCGTCTATGTTCCCTCTTTCAAGGAACCAAGAGCGCTAAGACCAAGAGGAAGTCCTGAAAACAAGTGTGTGTAGGGGGAGGGGGAGAGAGGGAGGGGCAGAGAGAGAGAGAGAGAGAGAGGGAGAGATTGTGTGTGTTTGCAGAAGAGGAGTCTGAGACCTGCTCTCATCAGAGCTAGGCTGTCTTGGGAGATGGTCCTCACTTACTCATTTTTCAGAGAGACACTGCAGTCCAGAGAGGGCAACGGACAACCCAAGATACTTGGAAAGGCAAGATCTGCTCCCTCGTCTCCTGGCTGCCTCTCCACGTCCTGTCCTTTGGAACCTGCTTTGCATACCAGGGACCCAGGCACTCCCGGGCAGGCATCAGAGAGTCACTACTTTTCATCATGCTGGCATATTATTCCTGCTGGGGGTTAGTTCTGGAGTGGCCCGAGTTGGCTTTAAAGGCAGAAGAGTGTGGAAGAACCCCAAGTGAGCTGAGGGAGGAAGATTTTCACTCCTTCGTGTAATTAGCAATACAGAGTGAACACATTCAGTGCACCAGGGGCTGGGACTAAGACCTGGCCTCACCGCTCACTGTTTAGTGGGATGGGTCATAGGCAATTCCAGCATTTCAGTGACAGGAGCTGGAACAGGGGAAGAGCAGAGCCCTCGCTCTTCTAGGTTTTCCCCTGAATCACCACACACCTGATCCCAACATCTGTTTGTTTTAAAAGGTGGGGGTGGGGGGTCATTACTACCATCCGGTGGCCACAACCTGAACTTCTGCTTCTGTAATTTCCCACGTGAAGAGGTGGTCCAAACAGCAGCTCACTACAGGTTTCTACGAAAGAATGCTTGAGTACATGGGTGAAGGCTGTTCCTCTCCGCCTAATTCAAAGTGCAAAGCTGCTCTGGAACTTGCATCCCACATCAATCTTGTTTTTTAACGGAGGCTTTTGCTCTGGGCAGCACCTCCTTTACTCAAGGTTAACACGTGCGACTGTTTCTCTTGCTTTTCACATGCTCTGAGCACCTTGTACGCGTGTGCCCGGAGATGCCTGATTCACACAGGCTACTGTTTATTCTGTGGTGGGAAGAGCAAACTGTGTCTGGTATGAAGGCAGGACCTAGGTTTGTATCAGTGTGCAGTAAGGTTCTGTTACAAAATTTCCTGTGTAGCGGCCACGAAAAGCCCTCCTCTCTCTCTGCAGAGGTTCCTGGAATGCTACTTTTTACCAACCTCCCATCCAGTGCAGAGAAGCCAGAACAGAATCTACCGTGAAACCGCAGTTCACCAAACGAGGATGAGGGAGGGCATTCTTGCCTGTTTGAGACCACCCTCCTTTGGGAATTTTCAGAGGCAGAGATCAGGTTGTGGCCATCAGATGGCAGTAACAATTCCTCAACTTCTAGTCTTAATTAAACCCAACAGCTATTGGAATCAGGTGACAGGTTATCTGAGACTTGTGTGATTAGCCAGATGTAGTCCAGTTATGGTTGAAGCATGTTAGGGTGAGCATTTAGTGTCAATTAATTACTGTTCTAAATTATTTACCTACAGCAGATCCTCTGAGCCTTAGGAAAACCTGCCGAGGTCAGTAGTAATGATCCACTTACCAGTGATGAGGTTCAGAGATGTCAACACATTTTCTTTCTTCTTTTGTTTTAAACTGTGTATTGAGATATAATTTATATATGAATTTATATATCATATAATTATATATGATATCATTTATATATGATATCATTTATAAACATGGGACACATTTAATGTATACAATTTGATGAGTTCGGACATATGCATTTACCTGTGAAACAATGACCACAACCAAAATAAGAGAAATACTCATCACCTCCCAGAGTTTACCTGTGCACAGTACCGGTAACTACAGGCGCTACGTTGTACAGCAGATCTCTAGAACTCATTCATCTTGCATAACTGAAACTTTATATCCCCATTTCCTCTCCCTCAAACCCCTGACAACCACCACTCCATTCTCTGCTTCTCTGAATTTGCCTATTTTCGATACTTCCTAGAAGTGGAATCAGGAAGCATTTGTCTTTCTGTGACTGACTTATTCCACTTAGCATAATGCCTTACAAGAAATGCTTGAGAGAGTTCTTCAAGTTGAAACGAAAGGATGGTAAAGAACGACATGAAAGCATACGGGAGCATAAAACTCACCGGTAAAGGCAGATAAAGAGAGAAATACAGAATACCGTAACAGGGCAATGGTGGTGTGTAAATCACTTTGAATTTGAGTCTGAAAGTAAAAGACACAATTATTAAGGATAACTGTAGTATCCACTATTTGTTAATGGATACATAAGATCAGAAGATATAAGTCGCCACACGAAGAGCGTGAAGTGTTGGGGGTGAAATCGTAGCGTTTGGTTATGGGATTAAAGTTAAACTGTTGTCAACTTATAATAGACTGTTACCACATGGTGATATTTCATGACCCCGCTTTCTAGAGAGCAGATCCAGCTCTTGCTTGGAGACAAGATCTGAATCTCATCTTCCTGTCTGTAGAGCAGGGGTCCCCAACCCCCGGGCTGTGGACCGTACGGTCCTCGGCCTGTTAGGAGCTGGGCCGCACAGCAGAAGGTGAGTGGAGGGCGAGCGAGTGAGCCAAGCTTCATCTGCTGCTCCCCATTTCTCGCATTACCGCCTGAACCATCCCCCCTCCCTGCGCCTGTCCATGGAAAAATTACCTTCCACGAAACCGGTCCCTGGTGCCAAAAAGGTTAGGAACCGCTGCTCTAGAGCATCTGGGGTTTTTTTTTTTTTTTTTTTTTTTTTAAAAATTGAAGTATAGCTGACTTACCATGTTGTGCTAGTTTCAGGTGTACAACAAAGAGATTCAGATTTATATATTCTTTTCCTTTATAGATTATTACAAAATACTGAGTAGAGTTCCCTGTGCTATACTGTAGGTCCTTGTTGGTTATCTATTTTGTATATAGTAGTGTGTATATGTTAATCTCAGACTCCCGATTAATCCCTCTCTCCTCCACCCCCACCCTTTTCCCTTTGGTAACCATAAGTTTGTTTTCTGTGTTTGTGGGTCTGTTTCTGTTTTTAACAGTACACTCCAAATCCCCAACCTGCCCCCCACCCCACAAAAATATATATAGTGAGGGATAAAATGTGGATTGGAGTTAAGTATTGAGTCGTCCACCAGGTCTGGGGCTCCTGTCTTATATGTCTCTGCCTCCTGAGGCCCCTTTATTTTTTTTTATTCAGGACATAGTTTGACCTGGCTTTAGATGTGGCTGGATTTCAGGGTGCGTATGATGGAAGGGCCTCTCTCTCTCCTCGCTTTTTTGGTGTTGTTGTTGATTTGATTCAGCCTGGTTTTTGTTCTCAGATTCATACAGGTAGGAGCTGTGATGCCCACTTTGCAAATGAAGACACTGAGGCCTGCAGAGGTTAGGTAAGTTTCCTTTAGAAACTGGAGTCTGGGCACATCTCACTGCCTCATGAGGTCCGGACCCTTGCAGCTGCGCATCTAGCTCAACGTTCCCTGGGGAACGTTGGTAGCGCGCCCTCTGCTGCTCATCCAGGGAATTACCGGGATCACTGCCTGATCAGGTCTCCACTGCCCTGATCATCTTTTTTTTTTTTTTGGCAGCGCTGTGCTTAGTTCCCCCGCCGGGGATTGAACCCACCACGGCAGTGAAAGCACTGAGTCCTAACCACTGGATCTCCAGGGAATACCCCAACTTTTTCAATTCATATTTTTTCACTATCAACTTCTTCCTGATGCCTAGTTCCCACCCTATCACTCAGGGGCTAATCTATCTCAAGATTTATAGTCTCACTACATAGGTATGATAAATAGGAAATAATAATATTATTATTACTGTTATTATTAACAGTGCTATTGGTTTTTTAAAAATTTTATTTATTTATTTATTTTTGGCTGCGTTGGGTCTTCGTTGCTGCGCGCAGGCTTTCTCTAGTTGTGGCGAGCAGGGGCTACTCTTCGTTGCGGTGCGCGGGCTTCTCATTGCGGTGGCTTCTCTTGTTGCTCTAGGCACGCGGGCTCAGTAGTTGTAGCTCGCGGGCTCTAGAGTGCAGGCTCAGTAGTTGTGACGCACGGGTTGAGTTGCTCCGCGGCATGTGGGTATCTTCCGGGACCAGGGCTCAAACCCGTGTCCCCTGCATTGGCAGGCAGATTCTTAACCACTGCGCCACCAGGGAAGCCCCGCTACTGTTAATCTTATTACTATTTTCCCATTCCACTCCCTTCTTCTCTGGAAGCTGATAGGGGACCCTGCCATTTACCCTCTCTGTCCAATTCTTACTGTACCCCCATGAGGATGTAGACCAAGAACGGGATTGCCGCGTTTCACAACTCCATGGCTCCCCCTGGTGGTCGGATGCACTTGGGGTGATGGGGTTTGCCCAGGCAGGTCCACAAGGATGGGGGCTGGGGGCTATTAGGACTCCACCTTGTTTAGAGTTCCACAAAGATTCCAGGTTAATATTCCTTGCGCTCTCCAGGCCTGATACATAGGTGGGAGTGGAAGCTTATTAACGTCCGTGCTGGCTGCTCCAGGCAGGACTTTGCCGTGGGCGGGGCTGTGACGTTTTGCTCTTCCGATAAGAAAGAACAAAGCTGGGCTCCGGAAAGCGATTAAGGGCTCTTCTAGACTGCTCCCCTGGCTGCCCCCTGCTCCCAGGTGAGCACTGGGGCTGGCTAAGGGGAGCTATACCTGGTATTAGCATGTGTTTCCGGAGGGAATCAATTCCGCAACATCGGTCAGACTTCTCTGATTCCGGATGTTCAGGGGCTGATGATGTGGGAAACCTCACGCTCCTGACTAGGGTTCAGACAAGATGCTCCATGTGATAGGGAATCAAGCATGCAATGGGCCAGGGCCAGCTCCGGCGTCTGCTTGAAGGCAGGAGAGTGAGTCTCTGGAGGCTGGGAGGTGTTGCAAGCCTGCAATCACCTCCCGAGGGTCTCACTGCATTAAACTCTCAGGTTCGTGCGATGAACCGGAACTGGACTCTGAATGAAACCGGTTCTATCTATCTTGGTTCCGACTCATTGGACCAGTCATCGCTGATCACGTACAGTCTGAATAAAAGGGAGGGACATTTCTCTGCAATAGCTTGGCACAAAACTCTATCTGATGGGGCAGCTCCATGTCGGATGTCGCCAAAGAGGTCCAGTCAGAAGCTCTCTGTGAGAGAGGTTGCTGGTCTCCTCCTATTATCCCCCACTTCTCTTTAGTAATAAAGACCCCCCTCCCCACCCCACTCCCCACCATGGACACTTGTTCTTTCCCGCCCCTTTTGTATGTAACATTCAAGATGACCCAGGGGCAGAATTCTGATAGCATCACAACGTGTGGGAGTTTGGTGAAACTCAACGTGAATCAAGGTAAGTGTGTTCCAGCAGGATAGGTGTTAGCTCTTCTCTAAATGTTTGATAGAATTCGCCTGTGAAGCCATCTGGTGGCATGGACATATATACACTACCAAAGGTAAGGTAGATAGCTAGTGGGAAGCAGCCGCATAGCACAGGGAGATCAGCTCGGTGCTTTGTGACCACCTAGAGGGGTGGGATAGGAAGGGTGGGAGGGAGGGAGATGCAAGAGGGAAGAGATACGGGGACATATGTGTATGTATAACTGATTCACTTTGTTATAAAGCAGAAACTAACACACCATTGTAAAGCAATTATACTCCAATAAAGATGTTAAAAACATAACTAATGTAGAAGAAAATAAAAAGGTAAGCGTGTTCTAAGACTGAGAAAGTGGGGGGTGGCGGTGGTGACAATGCCCCCCAGAAAGGCTATGCTTTTCATCCAAATCAGAACTTGCTTTGGACGCAGGAAGAAGGCAATGACATTGTAAGAAACACAAAAGACTGAAGAATTCGATTACATCCTTTCTTATCACATTAGTTCCCTGCATTAGCCAACAGCTTATACTGAAAATGATGACCTAGGAGGAAATGGAAGGATAGGGCCCCAGAGTTCTTTCTCCTTCTCATCCTTCCTTACCCATCAGGAATCTGAGGGCAGAGCACATGGGCAGAATGTGCCTGTATCAGGAAGTGAAATAAAAACACTGAGGTAACAGGGAATGTTATGAACCTACTGTTTCCCCCCAACTAAATTCGTATGTTGAAGTCCTAACCCCCCAGTCAGGACCTTTAGAGACATAAATAAAAATGAGGTCATTAGAGTGGGTCCTAGTCCAATCTGCCTGGTGCCCATATAAGAAGAGGAGATGAGGGCACTGACACACCAAGAGGCAAGACCCTATGAAGACAGCAAGAAGACCGCCACGCACGAGTCAAGGAGAGACGGTGCCTCAGAAGGCACCAACCCTGCAGACACCTTGATCTTGGACTTCTAGCCTCCAGAACCGTGAGGAAATAAAGGTCTGTTTTTTAAACCACCCGGTCCATGGTACTATGTTACGGCAGGCTGAGAAGACTAACACAAAACCTTATTGTATAATGAGTGCAGATTTCCAGTTTCGGAAGATGAAAAAGGTTTGGAGAGTGATGGTGGTGACGGTTGCACGACGATGTGAATGCACTCAAAGCCACGGCACTGTGTACTACTTAAAAATGGTTAAAAGAGTCCATTTTATGCTCTGTAGACTTTGCCACACACACACAAATTTGAATTAGAGCAGTGAGGTGTTTCCACTACTCTGTTAAGAACAAAATACATACACCTGTACCACTGACAAATTAGGAATTGTGCAAACTCCAGGATTTCATAGATGAGTTACATGTTCTTGTATTCAAAACTGGCATTGCACAATAGAAAGGCGAATGGTAAACTAATGCTAATAGTTTAAATTTTAATTTTTCCTAGAGCGACATTAAATAGAAAATATAAATCGCCACGACGAGTCAAGAGAAGCACAGCAGGGGCTTCCCTGGTGGCGCAGTGGTTGAGAGTCCGCCTGCCGATGCAGGGGACGCGGGTTCGTGCCCCAGTCCGGGAGCATCCCACATGCCGCGGAGCGGCTGGGCCCGTGAGCCGAGACCGTTGAGCCTGCACGTCCGGAGCCTGTGCTCTGCAACGGGAGAGGCCACAACAGTGAGAGGCCCGTGTACCGCAAAAAAAAAAGAAAAGAAAAGAAAAGAAAAGAACAAAAAGAGAAGATGGTTAGAGGTGCGGCCCTGAGAGAAGCCTCAGGCTTGGGTCCAGCTACTCCCTCTGAGCCCCCACCTGCCTTACCCCGACCCCCATCTCAGGAGTGTCTCTTCCCAGCCCTACCCAGGGACCTCTAAGGCCTTCCCCTGTGACCTCTCCTGGATCCTCTTCATTATCCATCATATACAAGGAGACCAGGTTACACATGTAATTCTATTTCATTCTTCCTCTCTCTATCCTAAAAAAGGTATTTTCCATTGACCCTCTTCCTGTCATCTCTGATGTCCAGGGAGCAGTTGGTCTGGGGGTCCCCAAGGAGGAGGATTCAGTTCCGAGTTTCCTCCTGTAGTTTATGATTTGGATTGTTTGTGGCCACTGGAGCCTCCCAGTCTGTATCTTGGAACCAGTAGCCGTGAACTGGGGTAGAGTCAGTCTAGCATCTCCTGGGATAGTAGAAGGAGCAGGGCACATGGACACACAGGCCCTCCTGCACCGTCACCAGCCCCTGCACTTGCACCATGTAATCCTTCCTGGACTCCCTCTGGCCCTCGGCCCCCTCCATCTACCAGAACAGGGCCACCAGCAGCAGCAGAAGCACGTCTGGGGTTGACAGTGCCAGGGTCCCCCAGAGAAAGTCTGTTTCTCAGGGTTTGTCTTTCAGGAACTAAATGTTGCAAGATTTAGAGGAGCCCCAGCAGGAAAATGTGGGTGAGGTCAGAACATTGAGTCTCCTCAGAGGAGGAACTTCACAGCCAGAGACTGTTGGCACCAGGAGAGCCCTTAGAGATCAACCACACACCACCCCACGTCCACTCCTGGGGACACTGGACCAGGGAAGGTGAGAGACTTGCCCAAATCCACACCCCATGCTGGGCCTGAGCTCCATTTCCTGCCTCCCTGTCAATGCCCTTCCCCTCAGGGGTCATTTTCTGCAAAGTGAAAGTTGGTCCCTTCTGGCCAGACCCCTTGAGTCGCAGGGTGTAATTTGTGGAGGTCGGTCCAGCCAGGGTGGGACGTAGGGACATGGGAGTTGGAGGGGACCTCTCCCAGTGTCCATGTGATGGGCATCCCCTCTCTGCTCATGACATCACACACCAGGCCTAGACGCTGTCCCTTGAGTCACCGTCCAGTGGGGAGACAATAGATGTCCTGGCACCTGGAGCTGTGATGGGGGATGCACAGGGGTGTAGGGTGTCGCTGTCCCCACAAGGTTGGAAGTTGAGTGTCAGGAGGACTGAGTAGAGGGGAATCTCAGGCAGTGGAGTTGAGGATTCTGTGTATTAACACACATGGAAGACTTGGAGGGGAGGTGGGCTTTCAGGATGCCTGGGAAACAGAGCATGGTTCTCTGTACGGATTTCGAAAGGGATGGAAACTAGCCCATGTGTTGTGGCTGTCCAGGTGCCAGGATTATTTCTTCACTGCTGGTGTGTCTCATGACCACACTTCTCTTTGTTACTCCAGAGTGTGGTGGGGGTCTGTCAGCCTCTGGGGCTTTGCCCACGCAGGTTCTGCCCCCAGAAGTACAGGTGTGCAGGAGACCTGGAGCGAGGAACACCAGCCTGGCAGTCGCCCACCCTCGGGGATGGTAAGGATTTCATGAGAGAAGAGACATCCACCGAACTGACAGAAGATTATTTTTAACTGTGTGGCTGGGGGCTGGGAGGAAGTGGTTGGAAGGCATGGCAAGCGGTGACTCCTCAGAGCCATGCTGGGTTTTTTTGAAATATTATTGGGGAAAGATATAAGACAACTTACCGATTCAACACAAAACGAACACCCTCCAAGAAACAGAACACTGCCAGCCCCCAGGATCTCTCTCTTGTTTCTCCTCCCCATTCCCACACTTCACTCCTTCAATAAGCCCCTAGCCTCACTTTAATGCTATTTGGTTCCTTGCTTTTCTCTGTAGTTTTAACATCCGAGCATGCTGCCTTCAGTACTATGGCTTTGCACTTGTTTTTCTTAAGACCTGGTATAAAGAGAGAGAACTGCCATCTGTTTTCTTCCATTCAGCTTCATGAATCTGCCCGTCCTATATCATCCCCTTCCTGGAACCATTACCCATAACACGGGGTAGCGTCGGTGCTGGGATAATTGAGAAGGGAAGGTGCGGGGTCTAAGCACGCAGGGCACACGCACACCATCACCAACTCCTGCATTTTCAGCTGGTATCTCATCCTGCAGCCCCATCCCCCTCCTCGTCCTGGCCAACTCACTCTCTCCTAGCAGGGGTAGTTACAGCATCTCTGTGCTCAGAGGCGCGGGGTTATGCCCAAACTATTTCCCATGGTCCTCAATTTGCAAAGAAAAGCAGAATAATTGGAGGAGAGACACAGGGAAGCCACAGAGGATCTAACAGTGTGCGAAAGAGGAACTTATGACCACAGGACATCAGAGCTAGGAGGACTTTTAGCCCCAGTTATTCAATTCGCAGAAGAAGACACTGAGGTTCAGAGTGGGCAAGTGGATTGTCCAAATCACACAGGAGCCCTGTCTCATGCACCATGGACTGCACAGGGACACACTTCATCAATCTTTGCCCAGGGTTCATTGGCTGGGTGATAAGAAGTGTATGTTAATATGAGAAGGAAGAATTGTCTACTCTTACAGTGAGGCGAGGGAAGACATTTCAGTCACTCATCCACCATCCACACTGTGCCTTTAGGTTTCTAGTAAAGATTCAGCTCTTGCTCTTGAGGAAAGCAGCATCTGATTGGGGGGACAGGTTACGTGACAATTTCAGTGCCATAGGGAAAATGCCTGTGATGGGAGAAACAAAGGCAGGTGATGGGTGGGGCTCTTGTTCTTCTGGACTAGAAGGTGAATTCTCAGAGAGGAATAGGCCAGGAAGACATAGTAGGGACTTTCAGGCACTCACAGGGTATGTGAATTCTGCAGGTGCTCCTGGACTCTCAGGTACTATGTTCTCCATCCCACTTACTCTCCCACTGTGCTGGGGATCCTTCACCAGCAACCAAGTTCTGTGCTCTGTTCGGGACCACCCCCACCTCTGCCCCAGCAGGGGTCGGGCCTCTGCCCAAGACTTGCTCCTAGGGATCCCGGGGATCCCTGGGAAAGGGCGATGCCGCTGTCCGTGGTGCTGATTCAGAGTCGAGTGCTGACTCAGGATGTCTGCAGCTCTGGGGCAGAGGAGGGGGAGCTGATCACAAAGAACAGGGACCCTAGGTCTGTATTCAGGAGGGTCAATATGTCAGATGTGCTGGAAAGGGTCCAGGTCTGCCTGCGAGGAAGCGCTCAGGGGAAAGGAAGACCTCTGTTTCTCCTCCTTGACCTTCTGGCAACCCTCAGGAATGTCCTATGGACATTCAATAACATAGGCTGTCGACACCGGTCCAAGCTCAGGGAAGGTGAAAGTTTTGTGCTACCCTTTTACAGATATGGTCCCATTTCATTTTCTGAACACCCCTGACAGAAAGGGGTAATCCCCCCAACAGAGAGAGGGTGCAGCTGACAGACGGATGAGTAGCTGTAGGTACTAGTCTCCAAAGACCACTCCAAACAATCCTACCCCTGCCTTATGCAAACATGGTTATCCTTTTATTACATAATGGAATTTATTATGCCTTCCTCTCGAATCTGGATTGGGCCCGTGACTGCTTTTCCCAATAAAATGTGGAGGACAAAACGTCCTGAGATTTGTATGACTCAGATATTAAGAAGGCCTGGCAGCTTCTGCTCCTGCCTCATGGATCCCTGGGTATCTGTGTAAGCAATCCAGGGGACTCTGATGGAAAGAGATGCTACACAGAGAAACCCTGAGGGCTTAGACCTTCATCCCCAGCCCCAGCCACAGTTTCAACATGACTGCCTGAAAGAGCTCAAGGCAAAACTAGAAGTGAAACTGCCCACCTGGTCTCTGGCCAATTCATAGCACCATGAGATAGCATTAAATGATTGTTGGGGCCATTGAGTTTTAGGGTGGTTTGCTGTGCAGCAATACATAGCCGAACTAGCAGCCCACACGAATTATAGCTAATAGGGGAAAAGGGAAATTGGAGGCTTACTCACCACCAATTTTCTCACGTACTGTATGTAAGTACGTATGTAGGTACGTATGTATTTATTTATTTGCTGCAATGCACAGCTTGCGGGATCTTAGTTCCATGACCAGAGATGGAACACGGGCCATGGCAGTGAAAGCACCGAGTCCTAACTACTGGACCGCCAGGGAATTCCCCCACATACTGTATTTAAAGGATGACTTTTAAATGGTAACTTGAAGCCTTCAGTGAAGATAACCTGTGGCGTCTTTGTCAGGCTGGTGAGCTCCAAGCAACAGGGTGGCGCTGCCCGTGGTGCTGAAATAGAGCCAGGTCCTGAGCTCAAAAATCGCCCAGCTCCAGGAGGGGTCTGATCCCTCAAGCATGGGATCCAAGACTCAGGCCAGGAAGGAAGCCATATAACCTGGAGTGGTGAAAAGATAAGGTCTTCTTAACAGAAAAGGATTGGGGGACAAGAAGACCCTCTTATCAGTGGGCTGGGGTTCTCTTATTTTTCTCTCTGCTTCCTAGTTCATCCTCAGGGATGCTTCTGCATGTCTGCCTGTTCTAATTGCTTAAGGGAATAAAGGACAGTGAGTCTACAGGAAAGACCATGGGGCCTAAGGTTGAGGACACTTATGGGGAGAGAGAGAAGGATTACAGGAGAGTATTGGGCCTTATGTAGAGAGATTGAGAAATGAACTGATAGGAACTCATTGGGGAGGGACCGTCAGTTTCAGCAAGTAATTATAATAATAGTGAGAAGTATTCATAATCCTCATTAACTATTATATTTCAGGAAAAATGTTAAAATATGTTTTCTCATAAGACCTTACTAGGTATGATTTGTACTTATTAAATAGAATGTTTAGATCTAGGTTTTGGAGGGATCAGCTGACTTTCCCTCATTCTTGAATGTTGATTGAACACCTACTCTATGCAAAGCACCATCCCACACATGAGGTTAAATGGTGTCACGGTATGGTCTATAACATCATCAACACCAGGTCCAGCTTCCCAGAGCCAACGACATTTGATTACCACCTTGGTAGACTTCCTTCTTTTTTTTTCTGGGCATTTGTTTTCTCTATTATATGTCCTATTGGAAGTATGATTTTATGTTGTTCTATTTTATTTTTCTGGGCAATTACCTAGTCTTCTAAATTCAATTCTCACTTAAAAAAAAAAAAAAAATATATATATATATATATATATATATATATATATATATAGTTAGTTAGTTAGTTAGTTGCACCAGGTCTTAGATGTGGCAGGCAGGCTCCTTAGTTGTGGCATGCGAACTCTTATTTGAGGCACGCATGTGGGATCTAGTTTCCTGACCAGGGATCAAACCCCGGCCCCCTGCATTGGGAGTGCAAAGTCTTAAACACTGCACCACCAGGGAAGTCCCCTCACTGTTTTTTTTAAAAAGAGGAAATGTGCTATATTTAATAAAACTTTCAAATGAGGTTGGGCATTTATTTTGCTTCCACTTTATCTTGAGTGAAAGTGCTTTTCTTTTCTTTTTTTTGGCTGTGCCGCGCAGTATGTGGGATCTCAGTTCCTCGACCAGGGATCGAACCTGTGCCTCCTGCAGTGGAAGCGCAGAGTCTTAGCCTCTGGATCTCCAAGGGAAGTGCCCCAAAATGCTTTAAATTCACCACCTCTGGAGATTCATTTTACCAGTTCTTTCTAATTTGGCAACTGGAATAAACTTTCTAGAGCACAAACCACTCTTTGTAGGTGTTGTTAATTCAATTTGACTTCACATAAGCCCTTTAAGGCAGGTATTGCTATTATTATCCCCATTCTACAGATGAGCAAACTGAGACAGTGCATGTAAAGTGCTAAGCACACTGTCTAATAACCTCTGCTTGAATTTTTTCCCGTGATGCCCTGGCTAGCAGTGATTGAGGCTCAGCTTCCAGAGCTCCTAACACCGACGTCAAGCTTTGTCACCTGTATTAACTATGACTCTCTCACCCCCACCAGGCAGAGGGCTAAGAGGACTGTGACTTCGCTTGTGTCACCAGAACCTAGCACAGGGCCAGCCTGGCACAAGGAGACCTCAGGAAATGACCATTCAACAGATGAACCAACGAGCCAGTGATGACAAGAACTGGCCCATGATGACCCTTGACGGTGACTTCATGGAGGCCATCTCATCTTACACTAAGGCATAATGGCTCCCCTATCATGAGGAAAACATGGCCTACACAGTGCCTGTCAAATCACTCGTGACATCACTCACCACAGACCCGCACACCCTGGGGCTGTGCACCTCTGTCTTGGGATCCCTGAGGCTCTGGTCCCTTCATCGTGAGGACCTTTGAGCACCAGTTTTGGGGGGATCTGGTTTGGGGACCCTGGGTCTCAGTTTCTGAGGCCCAGGATCTCTGGTCTTCTGCGTCTAAGAGATCTGAATCTTTGGTCTTCTTTGGCCCTCAGATTTCAGTTTTGAGGGCCTGGGGGGTGAACTCTCCAGGTCTCTGGGCTTTGGTTGGGGAGAGTTGTCTCTGGAGTCCTGGTTCTCTCGGCTGCTTGAAGTCTCAGGGGTCTGGGTCTCTGGGTCACTGGAACTCCGAGTCTCTATGACACGGGGCCTAGGGACTAGTGAGTTTCAGGGATCTGAGTCTTTGGAACCCTCAGTCTCAGAAGTCGGAGGCTCTAGGGCTGATGCACGCGCAGAGACCTCAGCTTACACACACACTGCTCCCTCTCCCCACCCTACGCGTCCACACGCACCATTACCACCCCTGCAGGCAATGCCTAGATCCATTCCGAACCCCCACCTTCAGGCTCTCTGCGCTGCGCATGCGCTGTCTCCTTTTACACCCACGACCAAACCCCGCACTCCCACCTTCAATTCCCACCCGCAACCCCACCTCAAAGGGTAAAAATAATATGCTCTATAATCCCTCTAAAAGCCTACAATAATCCCACTAAAGCAGATCATCCGAATACAGCCATTTCGCCTTTTAAGCGTCCTGCATGGTAACAGATTACTACCACAGCAACCAGTACACGCCCCACGTCCCTTGCCCGTGCGCAGGCGCAGACGGAAACAAGGCAGTGCATTTTGGGAGTGGTAGGCAGAGTGAAACAAGGGGCCGCAGGGACTGCTGGGAGTTGAAGGCCGAGGGCCCAGTAACCACAGGTGCTTCGGGTGGAGCTGTTGCATGGGGTTCTGGGAGTCGTAGGCAAGACAGCCCCCAAGGCCTTGTGGTAGTCGTAGTCTCTGGAGCCACTTCCGCGCCGGAGTTCCGCGTGTTCGGCAGTTTGGACCATCCAGCACCGCGTTCTACTCAGGTATTTCCTCACCAGCTGGTCGGCTCGTGAGCGCCCGCTCTTTGTTGCGGTGCCGTGTGAGGGTTGAGGGTCGCTCTGGGGGTGAAGCCACTCGCCTTTGATTTCCCAACGCTTGTATCGCAGAGGCCTTCTGACCGGGATCCCCACTTGGGGCACTGCGGTCCGGCCTGTCTCTTGCTCGCCCATCCCCTCCCCCAGGTTGGAATTCGACCATTTCCCTGCCCCCGCTTCCAACTGGGTACGTCCGGGAGGTCCCTACTCTGTCCTGGAACCTCTGTTTTGATAGAATGATGTTACACACTCTCCGTCCTTCCGACAAGGCTGCGATTCGGAGGCATCCCTGGGGGTCTGGGTCTCGTCTTCCGGGCGCATTTATTATTCCCTCAGCCTACAGATCTTTCCTGAGCACCGACCCTGTGCCAAATCCCGTGCGAGGCAGGAGAAGTCAGTGGTGGCCGAAGCAGACCCTGTCCCTGCCGTTAGTGAGCTCACAGTACAACGGGGGAGACAGGCCTGTCACCACGAAGGATACCGTCATGATCCGGTTGGGGTGGGGGCATACATGGGGCTCTGCGAGCCCAGAGGAGGCGCCTGACCCAGCCTGGGGTCTATAACGTCTTCGAGGGGGAGATGCATAACAGACACTTCAAATCTGACATGTCCAAATGGAATTCTGGTCAGCTCCCCTCTGACTAAATGGTCCCATCATCCTCCCAGGTGCTCAGGCCCAAACCTCCAAGTCCTCCTTCTTTCCTCTTTCCTCATGACCACATCCTCCACCCCAGTCCAAGTCCTGTGCAAGTCCCGTGGACCCTACCTTCATAATAGATACAAAATCCCACCTCTTCTTGTCATCTCCACTGCCAGCACCCCAGTCCAGGCCACCATCATCTCACTGACTATTGCCATAGCCTCTTCCCTGGCCTCGCTGCCTCTGATCCTGCCTGCCACGGCCTGTTCCCCACACAGCAGCCAAAGGGAAACTTTTAAAACCCAAGTCAGATCGTATCCCTTCTTCGCGCAAAACCCTCCCATGGCTCCCATCTCTCTCTGAATAAGATTAAAACTGTATCATGACTTATGAGCCTCTGACAGTCTGCACAGACTCATCGCCTGCCAGGGTCTTCCTCACTCAGGAGGTAGACCCCTAGGACCGAGTGACCATAGATTTAGGGGGAGAAGAGGGATGAGTCCAGGGTGACTTTATGTCTTGTCCTGGGGAGGAGCTGAAGTGGCAGTCCTCTCAGGAGACAGGGAACAGCTGGGCAAGCACAGGTTTCTCCCTGTGGGGAGCAGGGTTGCTGGTCAGTTTGGGCGCCTAGGATCCCAGAGGACCAGCGGGGATCCTCAGTGGGGCATCTGGAGGACCAGCCCGATGGACGTCATTATTCAGAGTCACCCACAAGGAAAATGAGCTGGGAAGGACCTGAGAACCATAGAGGACTCTCCAAACGAGACTGAAGGCTGAGCAGGAAGCAGACCAGGAGAGCGAGGGAGAATCAAGTCAAAGCCGGGTGTGGGATAGGGTGTGTGTCGGGGGGAAGATTTCAAGGGGGCGTTGCTCAGCTGTGACGGATGTGGCGAATGGTCATGGCCAATGGGTCCTGAGGGCTGCTTGCTGGGCCCAGTGACAAGGAAGAGTACTCTGGGCAGAGGGAAGAGCAGTGCTAACACTTTCCTGGGTAGGTGTTTCCTGGGGTGTTGGAGAGTAGAGGCCAGAGTGGCTGAAGGAGAGTGGAATGTGAGGTCAGAGAAAAAGGGAGCCTCATCAGACGTAAGCTTTTACGAAAGTGAGCTGAGATGCATGGGCGAATGTAGAGGAGATACTGGGCAGGATCCCACTGGCTGTTTTGTGGAGAATTGTGTGTGTAGAGGAGGGGAGGGTGGGGCGGGGAGACCAAGGAGGAGCCTCCTGCAGTAAGAGCGACATGGCTCAGCTCAGACTAGGGTCGCAGTTGTGGAGATGCTAAGGAGTGTTGGGCTTCTGTTTTGAAGCTACAAACAGGATTTGCTCCATTCTGGTCGGGCATCTGGGGTTTGAGGTCTGAGGAGGATGCCCCAGGTGCATCTTCAGTGGCGCATTTGGAGGAAAGGCTGGGACTTGCCATTGCAGTTGGGAGTCACCCACAGGGAGAGTGAGAAGCAAGAGCAGTCGTGGGTCCTGGACCACAAGGCTCCTGCCCTGAGTAGCTGGAGGGATGGAGCTGCCCTTTACCGCAAGAGAAGCAGGTTTGGGAAGGGGAATCAGGAGTCTAGGTTTTGAGATGCCTGTCAGACGTCTGGGTTGCACCGGTCCTTAATTGGTGTTACAGGCAGTAAACATACAAGTCACATAAAATGATTCCACACATTGTGGTAAATCCTGGAAACAGGGTGACCTGCTCAGGGGCTACTGCACTAGTTCAGCCTGGAGATGGTGGTGGCTTGGGGAGGAGGGACTCGGTCTGGTGGGTTTTCATGGGCTCCTCAAGCAGGTGGGTCCGAGGAGAGAGGGTTGGAATTTTTGGCTGGGTGGGGACGGATGAGGTGGGGGGAACAGAAATGAGTTAAAACTGGGCTGATCCAAGTCTCGGTAAGGCCACAGAAGCTTTCGGGAGATTCTGAGACCACAGCAATCCTGGAGGCCCACACCCCGCCCTCCCTCCGCCCCCAAAACAGAAGAAGCCACAGTTGATCTCCTTGGAGGTACGACCCATGCTGCCTCTGTGTCTCCCTGGAGGAGATGACTGCCCTGCCTTTCAGAGGATACAATCGGGACCAATGCCTAGAGACAGTATCCCACCCCCACCAAAGTGAAATCCAGTTAGTCTTTTCTGTCCATTCCCCTTCCCCTAACAGAGCTGCAGTTCCCTGGACTCCCTCTGTTCTTAGATCACTGACCCCTCCCAAGCTCTCTGAACGGCCCTGGGAGCCCAGGTCAGTGATAAGCACCCTGTCCTTCTGACCAGGGTTGTAAAAGGGCTGGCCTCCCTGGAGACTGTGAAACTGGCCCTTAATAGGCACCTCCATCCCTCCAAACAGAATCCGACCTAATTCTGGGTGTAACTTGCCTGTCTCTCCCTCTCCCCTCCACCTCTCCCAACCAGCTCCTTCTCTTCTTGGTGTGTAATGGGTGTAATCCAAGAAGCCTTCCTGGAGGCACTAGCTTCCTTAAAGTAGAATACAGTTGACCCTTGAACAACATGAGTTTGAACTGCGCTGGTCCCCTAATACTCTGATTTTTTTTTCCCAATAAATACATACAGTACTACACCATCCGCGGTTTGGTTGAATCCGCGGATGCGGAACCAGAAAGGCCGACTGTAAAGTTATGCGGATTTTGGCTGCGTCCCTGGCCCCCGTGTTGTTCAAGGGTCAACTGTATACGTATAACCCTCCCTTACTCTGGAAAAGGCCTACTCGGCCTGCATTATTCCTGGCAGAGACACTACGCAAGCAGCCTCTCTGTAGGCAAGGACTCCTGCAATCCGGAATCCACGTGTAACCCGCCTCCCCTCTCCACCCATCCAGGAGAAGCCGACCCTCCCGCCTCGCCTGGACCCCGCGATGCCCGCCCCGCAGTGCGCCTCCTGCCACAAGGCGCGAGCCGCCCTCCGCCGTCCGCGCTCGGGCCAGGCGCTGTGCACCACCTGCTTCTGCGCCGCCTTCGAGGCCGAGGTGCTGCACACGGTGGTCGCGGGCCGCCTGCTGCCGCCCGGCGCCGTGGTGGCCGTGGGCGCCTCGGGCGGCAAGGACTCCACTGTGCTGGCGCACGTGCTGCGCGAGCTGGCCCCGCGCCTGGGCATCTCGCTGCACCTCGTGGCCGTGGACGAGGGCATCGGCGGCTACCGGGACGCGGCGCTGGCGGCCGTGCGGCGGCAAGCAGCACGCTGGGAGCTCCCGCTCACCGTCGTGGCCTACGCAGAGCTCTTCGGGGGCTGGACGATGGACGCCGTGGCCCGCAGCACGGCCGGCTCCGGCCGCAGCCGCTCCTGTTGCACCTTCTGCGGGGTGCTGCGACGCCGGGCGCTGGAGGAAGGGGCGCGCCGCGTGGGAGCCACGCACGTCGTGACGGGTGAGCGCAGGCGCGGCACAGAGGGGCGCGGTGGGAGGAACGGGCGCATGCGCGGGCGAGGGGCGGACACTGTAAGCCCACTGAGGCGCATGCCCCAGAGGTCGTAAAGGAGACTGCGTATATCCTAATTGGAGACGCTAAAAAAGGAGGAGGGGCTGTGCATGCACACTGAAGGTTCATAGTATGTGCGTGTCCAGGTTGGGCATCGTAAGCTTTTGAGTCACTGCCATCATCCTTGTACACACACGCTGGCAAATAGAGGGGTGGTAGGGTACTCTCTAGGGGCTAGGGCTGTGCTTCTCTGCGCTTATTTTTTTATGACATTGTGTCCCTTGTCACAAAAGGAGGGGTATGAAGGGGCATCTCCCATCAGAAGCATCTAGTCTGAACGCAACTGTGTCCTTTTCTCTATTCGCTTCTCCTCTTTGATAACACTTTCTCTGTACCAATCATTACTTAAACAAATAACTGCTGACCATTTATTGTGTGCCAGATGCAAGCTATATAGCCTAGAACAAACTACCTAACCTTGGTTTCCTCTTTTATATAATGGGGATATTAATACTATCTAGGACCTTGAGTTACTGGGAATTAGATGAATTATGGGAATTACGTATGACGCACTTAGACAAGACACTGAGAAACGGTAAACATATAAATGTTTGCCGTTATGATGATGCACAACACAGTCTCTGCTCCTGTCCGTTTCTCACATACGTAATTATAACCTGATTATAATTATTTCCTGTGCCACTAAGGAAAATGACACAGGAGGACCTAGTGAAGGGAGAAACGTGGGGATTAAGGAAGTGTTTCCTGAGTGAGCAGAGACCTGAAGCCGAGTGGGTAACTAGGTGAAGGACAAAAAGGGGGTGGGAGAGGTTCTGAGCAGAGGAAACAGCTTATGCAAAGGCCTTGAGGAGGGAAAGTATGGCCGACTTGAGAAGCCGTAAGACCGGTGTTTTACTATAGACCCAAGTATAAGATGACAAGTTACAGAATAAGCAGAGATTCAGCTTCAAATTTATGGTGACTGTTGTGTAACTATGCACTTACTTTCTCCCTGGTCCTTCTAAATACCATAATCTGCATTCCCAGAGGCACTTGTGTCAACAGCCCACTTGAGCATCTCCATCAAATGCCATTTTGATGTCTGTGCGGTCTGAAGTACACTTCACTAGACTGAAATTGTATCTGTAGCGTAAAGCAGTGTTACTCACTACCTGAAAGGGCACCGAGCACAGAGCCTGGTTTGCAATAAGAGGGGGGCAAATGAGGGCATCCCAAGTTGCTCCACGGGAGCCTGGTGTGTTCCCCTCTCCTTTCTCGCGGGGTTCACCCGCAGCCTCCCCCTGGCCGCCCCACGGTACCGCGGACCCGCCGGCCCCCGCGCCCCCTCCTCACCGGCTCACGTCTCTCCCCCAGGACACAACGCCGACGACATGGCGGAGACGGTGCTCATGAACTTCCTGCGGGGCGACGCGGGCCGGCTGGCGCGCGGCGGGGGCCTGGGCTCTCCGGGCGAGGGGGGCGCCCTGCCGCGCTGCCGCCCGCTGCAGCTGGCCTCGCAGAAGGAGGTGGTGCTGTACGCGCACTTCCGCCGCCTGGACTACTTCTCCGAGGAGTGCGTGTACGCGCCCGAGGCCTTCCGCGGCCACGCGCGCGACCTGCTCAAGCTGCTGGAGGCGGCGCGGCCGTCGGCGGTGCTGGACCTCGTGCACTCGGCCGAGCGCCTGGCGCTGGCCCCGGCCGCGCGGCCCCCGCCCCCCGGCGCCTGCTCCCGCTGCGGGGCGCTGGCCAGCCGCGCGCTCTGCCAGGCCTGCGCCCTCCTGGAAGGCCTGAACCGCGGCCGGCCCCGCCTGGCCATCGGCAAGGGCCGCCGGGGGCTGGACGAGGAGGGGTCGCCGCGGGAGCCACAGCCGTCCGGACCCCCGACTTCAGAGCCCATCCCCGGCTTCTAGAGACTCCAGTTCTCCGCTGGGATCCGACGACGTGGGAGTGCGGGGCCGCCTGTAAATGACACTGTGAAGGAACCCGAGTTACCTTAGCCCGGGCTTCGGTGTGAGGTTGGGAAGGGGTCGGAACCTCTTACCTGTGGTCCTGCAGAAGCTGGGGCTCTGGGCTCCTGGGGCTGCGGAGGACTCCTGGGTGTCTGGGGGACCCCTGGGCCTCAGAGAGGAGAGAGCTGTACAACTTTGCATTCCTGAGCGAGTGGGAATTAGGGGGCCGCTTGCCTGTACCTCTGTGGGGCTCTGGGCGTGCTCAGATAGTCCTGACCCTTCTTGAGCGCCTACTGTGTGCCTCATGTTTCATGTTTGCCTGCAGTGGGATAAGCAAAACCATGTAACGTGATGGGCACGTCAGTTACAGCAATCGTGATGCTTCTGTGTGAGCGCTGTGTACAGGGCAGGCGCTGGATCATCTCATTTCATCCTCACCACTATCTCATTGGCTGTAGCCTGAGCCCCATAACTGGCCTGAGGTCACCTCGCTGGAGCCCCAACTGGGGGCTCACACCCAGGTCTGCCTGGGGCTCCTCAAGACGGTGTATTTAGCCCTTACCCCCACTCTCCCCGCCCACCACCACCTGAGTCTCTGTGTGATGGGTGGGGAGCCGCTGGGTGAGCTCCCCAGACCTCAGATTTCTGGAGGCAGAGCTGGGTGAACCTGGGTCAGTGACTTAACCTCTCTGGTCTTCCATTTCCTCCTCTGAGAATGGAATCAAAGCCTCCTAGCAAAGCACTGTTGTGAGTATTTGATAATGGTGTCCAACTTCGTTGTTCACATTAAAGTTCGGCCCCCCGGGGGGCTCTGGGTTGCAGGGTTGCCTCCCTGCCGGTGCAGACAGGTGTGAGGCTCAGAAACTTCCTGCCTGACCCCTGGGGAGACTTGGTGTCCTCAGTCCCACTTCCGAGCTGTGCTGGGCTGGTTCCTTGTCAGGAGTGCCCTCCTTTCCCATCTTCCAGCTCACATCCTCCAGGGGCCTCCTGGAAGCATCCCTGATTCTCTCCTCCCACCCTGCCCAGCCCAGGACATTAGGACTCTCCCAAACCCCAGCCCTTGGGTCCTGTCCTCCAGCCATCCACACTCTTTGGGGCTCGCTTTTCCTAATTAGATTGGGCTGGAAGGCAGGGACCAGAGGCCCCACCTCCTCCGTGAGTTAACTGAGCATCAGGATAATTATTCATTCGACAGATGTTTATTGAGCACCTCATCTGTGGCCCAAGTGCCAAGTGCTAGGAATACTGCAGTGAGCAAAAGACAAAAAGCCCCTGCCCCCGTGAAGTTCACAATCTGGGAGAAACAGACAGTAAGTCAATAAAAATAAAATGTCAGATAGTGATTAATGCAACAGAAATAAAGCAGGATAAAGAGGGAGGGAGACAGCAAGAGCCAGTGTCCATAGGGGTCAGGGCAAGGCCTCTTTGAGGAGGTGGCATTTGAGCCGAGACCTGAATAAAGCAAAGGAGTGAATTATAAAGCCATCTTGGGGGAGAGCTTTCCAGGCAGAGGGAACTGCCGATGCAAAAGCCCAGAGGTGGGAATAAAGTTGGTAAGTCCAGGGAACAGCAAGGAAGTGTGGTCAGGGCAGAGTGGGCAGGGAGAAGAAGAGCAAGAGTTGAGATCAGGTGGTAGCCAGGGCTGGTCCTGCAACATCTCGCAGAGGCAGGAGCCCGTCTCCGTTTTCTAAAAATCCCTGCAGCTGCGGTGGAGAGAACGGGCTCTAGGGGGCGCAAGATGATCACGGTCAATTGGAATGATTCTACTGCACCAGGCACTGCGGAACGCTCCTTCGTTGCGTTTTTTTTTTTTTTTTTTTTTTTTTTTTTTTTTTTTTTTTTTTTTTTTGCGGTATGCGGGCCTCTCACTGTTGTGGCCTCTCCCGCCGCGGAGCACAGGCTCCGGACGCGCAGGCTCAGCGGCCATGGCTCACGGGCCCAGCCGCTCCGCGGCATGTGGGATCTTCCCAAACTGGGGCACGAACCCACATCCCCTGCATTGGCAGGCGGACTCTCAACCACTGCGCCACCAGGGAAGCCCCTTCGTTGCGTTTTGATCCCCAATTTTACAAAGGGTAAATTTTTGACTCAGAGGGGTGAAGTGACTTTCCCAAGGTCACACAGCAGCAAAGAGCTAGGGCTCTTGCACCTTTTTGCTATGCCGCCTGCTGGAAGCAAGAGGACCTGGGCCCTTGTTGCAGGTCGGCCACTGATTGACCCTGTGGTTTGGGGCAAGGGACTTTTCTGTAACCGAGTTTCTCCCGTCACACCTTCACACCTTCACACCAGGAGGTGGGTGGTTGGTTAGATTTCTGTTGTGGTTTAGAGTAGCACTACCCAATAGGAATATAATGCGAGCCATATGTGTACTTTCAAAATTACGAGTAGCCATGTTTTTAAGGGGGGGGAGGGGAAAATTTAATAATGTATTTTATTTGACCCACTATATCCAAAATATTACTATTTTAACATGTAATCAATATTTTAAAACCTTGGGGATGGGACTTCCTGGTGGCTCCGTGGTTAAGAATCCGCCTGCCAAGGCAGGGGACACGGTTTTATCCCTGGTCTGGGAAGATCCCACATGCCGCGGAGCAACTAAGTCTGTGTGCCACAACTACTGAACCTGCGCTCTAGAGCCTCCGAACTACAGCTACTGAAGCCCACGCGCCTAGAACCGGTGCTCCGCAACAAGAGAAGCCACAGAAATGAGAAGCCCGCGCACCACAAGGCAGAGTAGACCAGAGAAAGCCCGTGCCTAGCAACGAAGACCCAGCACAGCCCAAAATAAATAAATTAATTAAAACCTTGAGGGTGTTTTACGTTTTTTTGGTACTAAGTTTTCAAAATCCGGTGTGTATGTTACGCTTACAACCCGTCTCTATTCAGATTCAACCACGGTTCTGTGGCAAATGTGACGAGAGGGCCTCGAGTGGGAGCTGGGGAAAATGCTGTTCTCAGCTCCAACCACAAGGGGGTCACTGACCACACCTTGCATTGGGTGGCCATTGACGGAAGAGCAAAGTCTTTCCTTCCGCTGCCTGGCTGGGGAGCTTTGCTCTCTCCTCCCACCTCCCCACCGGTCCCCCTGGCCTGAGCCCGCCTCCAAGGGCGAGAGACACAGTCTGGCAGAAACCTGAAGGTCCCCTGTGAACACTGGAAACCTTCCATGACCTCAAGATCCATGTGTACATTCATTCATTCATTCATTCTGCAAATATTTATTGAGCACCCAATTTGTGACAGCAATGAACAAAACAAAAACCTGCCCTCATGGGAGAGGCCAGAAAAGGAGGAAAATAAGTAGAGTATGTAGTGTGTCAGATGGTGATAAACTGATTAATCGGAGGATGGGAAGCATGCCACACGTGTATGTAGGGTGGATACGGCAGACCTCGAGGAGAAGACGACATTTGAGCAGAGACCCACACAGGGTGAGGCAGTGGGCTCTGCAGATGTGCGGGAAGGGCGATGCTGGCCAGGGAACAGCGTGTGCGCACGCCAAGGGAGGCAGGCGAGTGGTGGAGCGGGTAACTGGAGGAGAGAGGTAAGAGGGGCCAGACTGCATGGGCGCAGCTGTGATTTTGAGGCGGAAGCCACGGAGATTTTGGAGCAGAGGAGTGATAAAGGATCATCCTTTATTCACGAAGCCAACATTTGCTGGCATCTCCCAGGAGCCAGGCCCTGCACGGGGCACTGGGGAAACAGAGCTGGGTGAGCCCCAGTCCCCGCCCTCAGTGGGCTCTCTGTCTGATGGGGGAGGCGGCACGGACCGACACTGGCAAATCAAGACCCAAAGGGATACGTGTCACGGCGGGGGTTAGTAAGGGCACAGGGGAGCCCAGAGGTGGGGCGACCAACTTAGCGTGGGGCGTCACAGAACGCTTTCTGAAGGAGGTAGTGTTTAAACCAGGCCCGAGAAGATGAGTAAGAATGAGCACGGGGAAAAGGGTGGAGGAGGACGGGTGCACCTGCGGCCCAGAGAACAGCAGGTGGAAAGCCTGCAGGGAAGGACACACCGTGAACCGGGCGGAATGGCTGCTTCTGGTGCAGGACGCCTGGGTAGGAGCTGGTGAGGACGGCCAGCGTCCCCCCACCCCACCCCCAAGAGGGTCAGAATGCCATTGCACAAGGCAGATTTCCCGCTGGGGTGATGGGGCACCAGGAAGGGTTTAGAGCAGACAGGCCTCGCCCCGGGTGTCAGAAAGAGCCTTCTGGGTCTGTGTCTAGGAGGACTGTGGGGTGGGGCTGGGGGAGGGGGACTTAAAGGCCAAGAGGCCAGGGAGAAGCCAAAACCATTAGGGGGTGGGAATGGTGGGAACAGAGATGAGGGCTATTTAAGAAGTCTGGAAATCCTACTAAACTCTAGGGTGTGCTTTGTAAGTATTAAGAGCTCCTGCCTAAACCCCCAAAACTGTAAATACAAGAGAAACCTCTCCTAGACAGGCTGACCAAAAATAAAGATGTTTGCCACTTAGGCAGATGGCCGTGGTGAGCACAGCCGAGTCTTTCTGAGGGAGAAAGTCGTGGTAAACAAGGAGGGTGGGGCGCGGGTGTTGCCCAGGCACGAAGCCTAGTCATCACGGAGCAGGGCTCTGGCTAGGGCGGAGGTCAGGAGATTTGGGGGCAGAGGAGTGATAAGGATCACCCCTTTATTCACGAAGCCAACGTCTGCTGGCATCTCCCAGGAGCCAGGCCCTGCATGGGGCACTGGGGAAACAGAGCTGGGTGAGCCCCAGTCCCTGCCCTCAGTGGGCTCTCTGTCTGGGAGCCCATGGGCCCTGGTGAAGGCAGCCCTTACCTAAACACAAGGGGTCCTTTATACTTATCGAATGTCTGTGAAAGGACCAGGACTGATGAGGCTCCCCACACCTTAAGGTACCGTCCCCTGGAGTCAGAAGCATTCTTCCCTGCAAGGATTTAGAACCCAATCTCAGAAAGATGGGCTTCCCCACCTTCCCCCTGTGCGTGCTCTCCCAGGGCTGGGTAATTAGAGGTTCCTGTCAGGTCTGAAGATGTGGGGGCATTGGGTGCAGGGATTCTGGGGAGAGGAAGGCTCTCAATAATGTCACTCTCATTCAGCCTGTTTTCATAGAGCCCCAGCACATGCCAGGTACCGGAGTGGGCTCCAGGGATTCAGCAGTGAACACCTTAGACAACGTCCCTGCCCTCATGAAGCCTCAGTCTGAGTGAGAGAAATGTTTCTTCATTCCATAAATGTTTACTGAGCACCTACTATGTGCCAGGGAACAGAAGCCAAGAAAGCAGGCAAAACCCCCTGCCCTGTCAGAGATGGCACTCAAGTTGTGGGAGATAGACTACACAGAAAAGGAGATAAATAAAACACGAGGGACATCCAATGGTGATAAATGCCACAGAGAAAAAACAACAACAAAAAAGGAAGCAAACACATAAAGCAATTATAGATTGAAATGAGACATAGGAAGGAAACCAACAAGGGGCTGAGATAGAAACTAGAAGGGAATGTCTACTCTAGAGAAGGTGATCATGGGCAGAGGGATGGGACACGTGTCCCAGGCAGAGGGAACAGCAGAGACAGGCCCTGAGGTGGGAAGGCACCTACCATGTCAAGAAAGTCAAGGAAGTCTAGGGGGTCCGAGGCACAGTGCGTGACGGAATGGTGAGGCTGGAGAGCCGGACACAGAGTGCCTTGGAGGTGTTTAGGTGTTATTACAATTGCAGTGGGAAATCATAGATGGGCTTTAAGCAGGGTTTAATATGATACTCTTTTATATTTTAAGAACACATTGCCTGCCAAGTGGAGAATGAACTTAGTGTGGGGTAGGAGTGGGGGGAGGTGGGAACGTGAATGTGGAAGCAGGTGGGAACGTGAATGTGGAAGCAGGGAGACTAGCTGGCATGCTCTTGCACCTGTCCAGGTGAGATATAAGGGTAGCTTGGACAAGGGTGAGTGAGAGGGAGTAAGTGGGTGGACTCAGTGTCTATTTTGACACTAAGGTGACGTGAATTGCCAAAGTAGGAAGTGGGCGTGAGGGAGGGATCAAGGACCACTCCCAGCTTTTGACAGAAGCAACTGGGGAGAGGATGGTGTCACCGCCAACAAAGGGAAATAAGTGATTGATGATGGAGATGGAGGGAGGTGGGGCAGAGATGTTCGTTGGCTGTTGACGGGGCATCAGGGACACCCAGGTGTGTATGCAGAAGCTGCCTGGCATGTAGCAGATTCAGGTGCTGACTCAGAGCCATCTAAGAGATTACCCAGAGAGAGTTCGCGTAATCAAAGAGACACATGGAATCAGCAGCAGAGGAGCATGGAGTCAGATGGACTGGGGTTCCAATCCAAGCTCCACCACTTGCTTGTTGGGCAACTGACCTCATTTCTCTCAGTTTCCGCATCTGTAGAATGGGTGTGATTGTGTGCCCCTCACAGGGCCAATGGGGGAATTAAGCAAGACGTGACACTTAGGAGGTACTAGAGAAATTGCCAACCAAGAGCTGATGGGGGACAGAAGACAACGGTGAGGGTCCTTTGGTTTTTTGTTTGTTTGTTTTGTTTTGTTTTGTTTTTTGTTTTGGCAGCCTGTGGGATCTTAGTTCCCTGATCAGGGATCGAACCCATGCCCCCTGCAGTGGAAGGGTGGCGTCCTAACCACTGGACTGCCAGGAAATTCCCAAGGTGAGGGTCCATTTGCACATACCAGAAACACTCTTTGCACGAACTCTCAGACGCTGGGGCTGTTCCAGGAGACGAGGATCCAGCAGAGAACTCCCCGCCCTCGATGGCATGGAGACAGATTTGGAGACAGAATGGCGTGGCATTTAACAGCCAGATGACCCAGCTCCCAATCCCGGCTAATGCCATTTGCACAAGTGACTTCTGCCTGAGACCCAGTTTCCTCATCTCTAACGCGGTACTAACCCTAACCCTAACCCTAACCTCATAAAGCTCTTGTGAGGATTAAATGTGATAATGTATGGAAAGTCCTTGACAACCTGCCAGATTTGTATTATAAATGGAGATAGAGACAGGCATTTGCTGACAGGGAGTCAGGAGCCCCCAGGAGAGAGGACCCCCTGGCTTCACAGTCCCTCAGCCTCCAGGTGGCCGGAGACCACCTCCCCCATCACCCATTCCCACAGGTACACCCTGGCCGCTACCTCCATCAGAAGAGCTCCACCCCTAAAACCACAAAAGCCCACGTCCCACTCCCTGACCACAGCCTCCCATGCTTCCACCGCAAAGACACCCTGACCCTCTGTGTGCAGCCCTCCCTCCACCAAGGCCCTTCTTTCTGCACTTCCTTTACCCCTACATTCCGCCCCTTTGCCACACCCCCTCCCACTGTCCTTTGCTGGAGGAAAACGAAACAAAATCACCCAGCCGCTCCGAGGACGCCTCTTTAAATTCCTGGTCACCAACCTCACCCGGGAACCTGCTAGCCGTCCTCCCCTCCCCAGCCAGGTGCCCGTTGAGATGAGTTGGCCCGGGCCTCCCCGTCTCCCTGGCCCAGCCCTCCCTCCACGTCTGGCCACCCGACCCACACCCCACCTGCAAACTCCCGCCCTCATTTCCTTCTATTTTCTTCCCTGGCCCATGCTGCACCAGCCACACTGGCCTCCTCACTGGTCCCCAGACACATCAGCCCTCCTTCCACCCCAGGGCCTTTGCACATGCTGCTCTCTCTGTCTGGAACAGTCTTCCCCCAGTATCCCTGACAATCTGCAGGTCTTTGCTCAAAGATCGCCTCAGGCAGGCCTTCCCCGGACACTGACCTCCTCCTTAGCACTTAGCACTCATAACTTGTGCTTATTTAACTTTCTTTTGCTTGGTTGCCTTTCCTTCCACAATGGAAGCCTCAGGAGGGTAGGGATCTCCATCTATTTTGTTTATTGCTATATCCTCAGCACTTAGAACCATGCCTGATACCCAGTAGGTGCTCAAGAAATATTTGTTGAATGGAAGGAAGGATAGGGAGAAAGGGAGGGAGGGAAGGAGGAACGAAAGAAGCTAACCCACATAAAGAAGTGACCTGGATACACAAATTGTGCTTATCCACACGGTGTTGTATGATCCAGCCTTAAAAAGGAAGGAAATTCTTGGGACTTCCCTGGTGGTCCAGTGGTTAAGAATCTGCACTCCCACTGTAGGGGGTGCAGGTTGGATCCCTGGTCCGGAAAATAAGATTCTGCATGCCGCATGCTGCAGCAAAACAAAGTATAAAAAAAGGAAGGAAATTCTGACATGAGCCTTGAGGATATTATGCTCAGGGAAATAAGGCAGACACACAGGAGATAATCACACAATGACTACATGATGACACTTACATGAAATACCTAGAGTAGTCAAATTCATAGAGACAGAAAGGAGGATGAAGGTTACCAGGGCTGGGGGAGGGAGGATGGGAAGCCCGTGTTTCATGGGGACAGAGCTGCAGTTGGGGAAGATGAAAAGGTTTTGGAGACGGATGGTGAAGGCTGCACAACCAGGTGAATGTACTGCATGCCATTTAAAGATGTTTTAAGGGGCTTCCCTGGTGGCGCAGTGATTAAGAATCCACCTGCCAATGCAGGGGACATGGGTTCGATCCTTGATCCTGGAAGATCCCACGTGCCGCGGAGCAACTAAGCCCGTGCGCCACAACTCCTGAGCCTGCGCTCTAGAGCCCGTGTGCCACAACTACTGAATCCCGCACGCCCAGAGCCTGTGGTCCGCAACAAGAGAAGCCACCGCAATGAGAAGCCCGTGCACCGCAACAAAGAGTAGCCCCCGCTCGCCGCAACTAGAGAAAAGCCCGAGCACATCAACGAAGACCCAACGCAGCCAAAAATAAATAAATAAATAAAAATATATTTAAAAAAATGTTTTAAATGGTAAGTTTTATGTTATGTATCTATTATATTTATGTATTTATTATGTTATGTATGTATTATACTTCACCACAATAAAAAATTTTATTTTTAAAAAAGTTTTGAACATTAAAAAAAAAGCAGAAAGAAGAACATGACACAGCACCTGGCTGAACCAAGACCTCAGTACATGTGTGGGGTTTGTTTTGGGTTTTGTTTTTTGACAATTTAAAGCTGGAAATTCTTTTTTTTTAACTTTTAATTTCGTATTGGAGTATAGTTGATTAACAATGTTGTGTTACAATGTTCACTGCAGCTCTATTTACAGTAGCCAGGACATGGAAGCAACCTAAGTGTCCATCGACAGATGAATGGATAAAGAAGGTGTGGCACATATATACAATGGAATATTACTCAGCCATAAAAAGAAATGAAATTGAGTTATTTGTGGTGAGGTGGATGGACCTAGAGTCTGTCATACAGAGTGAAGTAAGTCAGAAAGAGAAAAACAAATACCATATGCTAACACATATATATGGAATCTAAAAAAAAAAAAAAAAGGTCATGAAGAACCTAGGGGCAGGACGGGAATAAAGATGCAGACCTACTAGAGAATGGACTTGAGGACACGGGGAGGGGGAAGGGTAAGCTGGGACGAAGTGAGAGAGTGGCACGGACATATATACACTACCAAATGTAAAATAGATGGCTAGTGGGAAGCAGCCGCATAGCACAGAGAGGTCAGCTCGGTGCTTTGCGACCACCTAGAGGGGTGGGATAGGGAGGGTGGGAGGCAGACACAAGAGGGAGGGGATACGGGGATATATGTATATGTATAACTGATTCACTTTGTTATAAAGCAGAAACTAACACCATTGTAAAGCAATTATACTCCAATAAAGATGTTAAAACGAACAAACAAACAGACACCAACAAAAAAAGGTTGTGTTAGTTTAAGGTGTACAGCAAAGTGACCCAGTTATACATATACACGTATTTTCAAATTCTTCTCCCATTTAGGTTGTTTTATAATATTGAGCCGCGGTACCCAGCTTAGACAGGCCGCCCTCTGCAAACACTGTCCCCGCCCCTGGGGCTTCATCAGGCCCTTCATCACTGCCACCCCTTCCCACCCCCCACCCCCATTCGAGCACAAATCACACCAGACTGACTTTCCTGTTGCCTCTTAGGCCTTTCCTGCCAGACTGTGAGTTTCTTGAAGGCAAGGACTGTGGCCATATGTTCATGGATTCATTCATCATCAAATATTTTTTGAGGCCCCCTGTCATGGCAAACAGTCCTGTGGCGGGTGGAGTAGGGAGCAAAGCAGCCCAGAGTGGAGTCTGACGGGAGGGGAATGAGTAGCCTGGCAGTGAACCGAGGGAACGAGGGGCTGGAACGGGGAGGATAAGGCAGTTAACTGAGCCCTATTCGTGGTTGCATCCCCAGCGCTTTTTTCTTGCGCTCCCTGGGGTTTGCCGGGGCTTGTGCTCGAGCTGAGTGTTCTTTCTAGGAAGAGGGAGATCTCAGGTTTACCTAAGCCTTCTAGCTCAGCAGAGGGTCCCCACGCGTCCCCCAAATCACAGCCTTCTGCTCAAATGGAGGGGGGCAGGGCTTGCGCTTACCAGGAATTTGTTTTGTTGTTAATTCTTTATTTGGAAATAATGATAGACTCCCAGGAAGCTGCACAGCGAGTACAGAGTCCCAGTACCCTTCCCCCAGCCTCCCCCAGTCCTGACAGCTCAGATAACTGCAGTCCAAACTCAGAGTCGGGAAATCGACGAGGGTACCGTGCTATTGACGGGACTACAGGTCTCATTCGGTGTTCGTTGTCTACGTGCATCTAGTTGCCCGTGCACCTATGTGCACGTGTGTTTCTGGGTCATTTTATCGCAAGTGTGGATCCGTGTAACCACAGTGGCATCAAGATGCGGATCTGAACGCTCGCAGGGCAGCTGCCTGTCCGCCCCACGCCTTCAGAGGGGTTTCTGTTCGTGCATCTCGCCCTTCTGGTTTACCAGGGCCTGAGCCAAGACCTTCAGTTCAAAGCAGCGAGGCCCCTCAGCAGAGCCAGTTCACGGGAAACGGACACGCACAGGGGGCTAGGTGGGCACGTGGATTCAGAGGCACAGAGGGACTCCCTAGGGGCAGAGACCAGCCCGCGGGAAAGGGGAGGAAAGTGGTTTGGGAGCAAGCCCCGGGGTTGGTGAGGGAGGGAGGGTGCAGAGACGTGGCCTCTTGAGTCGCTGCGTGGTGGTCCGGATGGGCTGCCCAAGCCCAGAGACAGACACAGTCATTAGGGAATTTAAGAGGCTGGGGGAGGGGCTGAGGCCAGCTAGCCCCGCCCAAAGTTAGGATGAGTCCCCCAAACCCAGGCCCTCCTCTGTCTGCCTGGAACCATTCCCCACCTGTGCCCCTCTCTCTGGGTCCCCGTCCTCCTCTCTCTGGGTCCCTGTACCCCTCTCTCTGGGTCTCTGTGCCCCTCTCTCTGGGTCTCTGTGCCCCTCTCTCTGGGTCCCTGTCCCCCTCTCTCTGGGTCTCTGTGCCCCTCTCTCTGGGTCTCTGTGCCCCTCTCTCTGGGTCTCTGTCCCCCTCTCTCTGGGTCCCTCTCTCTCCCACTCTCCCCCCACCTCTCTGCAGAGCCTGAGTTGGGGGGCACAAGTTCTGCCCTGAGCCCCCGCCCTCCCTCCCTGCCGGGGCCCTTGCTCCCCCACCCTTCAGGACTGTGTGGACCACAAGGTCAGAGAGCCTAGGAGACAGGACCACCTGGCACCAGTTGCCTCCAGCACCTCCAGTCTCCTGCCGGCTCCCCACCCCCACCCCCTTCTCTCTTCCTCTGCGGCTGTGTGTCCTCTGCGTCCCGCTCTCCCTCCATCTCCCCACTGTCCCCTGCCTGGGCCTGCATCTCCGCCTCACTGTTCCCTGTATCACCACTTCCTTATCTGTCATCTCTTGGCCTCCTTTCATCATCACTGCTATTATTCTGTATGAGTGTGTTTGGAGTTGGGGTACCTCTGCCTCTTTTCTCTCTCTTCATTTTTTTCTCTTTCTCTGTGCCTGTTTCTATTCTGCCTCCCCCTTCTTCCCTCTGTTTTTCTGCTTCTGTCTCTCACTTTTCCACACTCACCTCTCCATGAGTGTCTGCCCCTGTGCCCTGTCCCCATCTGTTTTGTCTCTTTCTATCTGCCTCCCTTCCGCATCTATATTCATCTGCTCTTTGTCCGTCTCCCTAAATTCTCTCTACCTCTGACTCTTCTCTCTCTGGCCTGTATTTCTCTTACTCTTTCTCTGCCTCTCCACCTTCATATGCTACTTCTCTCACATTTCCTAGATTCCCTCTCCTCCCATGGCAGCCCCTCTCTCGGTCTCTGTCCCTCCCTCTCTCAGACTCTCTCCCACCCCCACCCCGTCCACCCTGCCCTGGGGTCCCCCTCCCGGGATTCCTTCCAGATTACAACACCTTCACCTACCAGGCAGGCAGGTTCTCATTAACAATTGGGACTACTTCTCTGGTGAGAGAGGAGAGAGAAGAGATGGGATAGGCTATCCTGGAATGGGAAGTAGGCAATAAAAAAAAAAAAAAGTCAGAAGGGCGGAGGACAAGCGTCAGCTACTCAGACCAGAGATAAAAGGCCTCCATGAGTGACAAGGAAGACATCTTCCCCACTCCTCCAGACAGGAGACATCAGGGCAGGACCTGAACCCATCTCAGCATCCTCTCTCCAGCCACCAAGGAGCCCCCAGACCCTGCCCTCCTCGTTTCTGGCCTCTATTCTGTCCCTCATCCATGTCTCTAAGGTCTTAGTCTCTGTCTAAGACGCTCTGTCTCTGACCTATAACTTCTGGGTCTCTCGCAGCCTCCTTAACCCTCACTTTCTCTCTACATCTGCTGGAATCCAACCCCCAGCCCTCAGAATGTTCCTCCTGCTGACAGCACTTCAGATCTTGGCTGTAGGTAAGACAGCAGTGGGGCCTGGACTCTGAGAAGAGATGGGGAAGGGTCCTGGGGACCCGATGTGCTCACAGATGACCTGATGAGAAGGGGCAGGGAGTCGTTTGGGGATCATGGCTGAGGAGCACGCTGGAGGGGGCGCCTAAGTTCTAAGTTGTGGAGGTATTAGGAGGTTGCAGGGTCCAGGGGGTTGTAGGAGACGGGGAGAAATAAAAGAGGAATTGAGAAAAACTATCAGGTCTTGACTGGGTCTTATTAGAAAGGACAGCAGGACACTTCTTGATTGTGTTAGGGAAGAACTGATACGGGAAAGACAACGTGTTGCCAGAAATGATGGTGGGAAGGATGATGGGATGGTGAGCTCTCGGCAGGGAGGGTGGGTGTGGGGAGAGATAGCGGATCCTGGGGGGTCACATTGAGTGAGAAGTTCGGGGAAGGAACAGGGAGCTCCCTGAAGGTGTTGGAGGATTCCTGGGTGGAATTGTGCTGTATTGTGAAAAGTGATGACAGAAAGTATTCATGGAAAAGCAGAGTCAATCATAGTAGCTGTATCAGGACCCTGGAGGAGGTGGCCCTGGGATCCAATAATAGATACTATGGAGGTGCCTGGGGGTGGGGGGGTGTCAGAAAACTCCCTGGTTATGTTGGGATAATAATGGGGGCAGTGTTGGGCATATCTCCTATAGGGTGGGGTAGATAAAGGCGGGGGGTTTAAGGATTAGGCAGAAAAGGGGGGATTTGTGGATTCCAGACGTCCTAGAGAGTTGGGGGTAGATGGAGAGCATCTGTTCATCTGCTTTCCCCACTCCACCTCACCCTTGCCTCCTCCTAGCCACGGCACAGAACCAAGGGGACAAGATAATTGGTGGTTCCAGATGCATCCGGAACTCCCAACCATGGCAGGCGGCCCTACTGGCAGGTCCCCACCGTAGTTTTCTCTGTGGAGGGTCCCTGCTGTCTGACGAATGGGTCATCACTGCTGCTCACTGCGCCCGTCCGTGAGTGAACCCCTCTTTGTTCTTCTGTCAAGTGCATTCCAGAGTCCAGCCCTGTGTGGAACCCAGTGCAGTAGCTGGACCCTGGTCTGGGGTCTAGATAAGAGCTTAGAACAGCAGACCCGGCTCAGAACGTGGAATCCAGCCATAAATCTTGAACTCAGTTTAGATTCTAAAAGCAGATCAACCGTTTAGAACCCACACACAAGCTTAGAGTCCCACACGGAATCTAGAATCTAACACATAACCTGAGATCCATCCAGAGGCCCAGCTCTACATAGAGACTAAGACTAGGAGTCTGTTCCAGAGTCGTGGTTGAATTCTGCACACAGTCCACCTCCAGAAACTCAGGACCCCCTCAGAACCCTGCCTGGAATCTAGAGTCAGGTTCAGAACCCACAGTCCAGCCCTAAATCCAGAAACCTGCTTACAGCGCAGAGCAGAAGATAAAGACAGAACCTGAAGCTTGTTCTAGATCCAACATTTAATCCAGAGTCTAGTCTACAGCTCCTCTCTGAGCAGCCTAGAGCCCAGACCTCAACCCACCGTCTACGTCCCAGAATGGAGGCCATAATCCAAAGCTTCATATTGAACCCAGAGCCCTTCTCAGATTCTAGACTGAAACCCGGACCTCAGACCCCAGACTAGAAGTCAACGTCCAGATGAAAGCTCACCCAGTGCCCATAAACCGGATGTAATGTCATAAACGGAAGTTCAGGGTAGAACCTAAGGCCCAGACTCTAGAATGGGAACCAACATCTAGAACCTGGGACCTGGAGCTCCGTCTAGAGCCCAGAGCCTGGCCTGAGGTCAAGGGCTCAGACCAGAGTCTAGAACCAAGAGCCCAGACTATCACCTGTAATCTGATCTAAGACAGAACCCAACCTAGAATCAAGAATGCAGACCAGCGTTTAGAGCCCTGAGCCCAGCTGGAGCACAGAGCTCAAACCGTTGTCTACAACCCAGGTCATCAACTAGAGCTTAATCAAGAACCCAGAACTCAACCTGGAAACTGGAGCTCACACCAGTATCCAGAAAGTGTGCTATCGTCCAGATTCAATCTAGAACCCAGCTCCTGGCTTAGAGTCCAAAGTTCCGGATGAGTCCAAAGGCCAGGCTAGAACTGGAATGGAGCCTCCCTGAAGCAATGGAGTGACTGGAACGGATCCTCCAGAATATCAGTTCTGACCTAGAGCCACAGCCCACAGTCTCACTTAGAACTCAGAGTATTGATCCAGGTGCAGACCCTAGGACAGAACCAAGACCGCTCAACCGTCACCTGATACCCAAGGGGGAAGGCAAAGTGCAGCCCACAAGGGGAAGGGGAGAATGGTAGGATCGGGTCCAGAGAGAAAGCCGAGGCTGGGGGAGAGTGTACAGGATGCCAGGAGACACTCAGCCTGCAGTTAGAGGGAGGGTTAGACATCACCAGGGAAGGGAGCATCGCTGGCGGGTGGGGAGAGGCCTCCAGGTCAGATCCTGAGCAGCGCTACTCTTGGGGGTCATGGGCCAGGAACCTGCGAGTTGCCCTGGGAAAGCACAACCTGAGGATTTGGGAGGTAACACAGCAGGTGCTGCGTGTGGTCCGCCAGGTGCCACACCCCCAGTACAACCCCTGGACCATCGCAAACGACCTGATGCTGCTGCAGCTGGAGCGGCCCGCTCGGCTGCGGAGGGCAGTGAGGCCCATCGCCGTGGCCAGCTCCTGTGCCAGCGCAGGGACTCCCTGCCTTGTGTCGGGCTGGGGCACAACATCCAGTCCCAACGGTGAGAGTCCTGCGTCAGGAAAGAGGGGCGGGAGCCTGCGTCCTGGGTCTGAGGGGGGAGGGGCCGGGGCCTGGATCCTGGGTCTGAGGGAGGAGGGGCCGGGGCCTGGATCCTGGGTCTGAGGGAGGAAGGGCTGGGGGCCTGGATCCTGGGGCTGAGGGAGGAGGGGCTGGGGGCCTGGATCCTGGGGCTGAGGGAGGAGGGGCCGGGGGCCTGGATCCTGGGGCTGAGGAGGAGGGGCCGGGGGCCTGGATCCTGGGTCTGAGGGGGAGGGGCTCAGGCCCTGACTCCTGGGGCTTGGTGGAGGGTCGACTCCGTCGTAACCCCTCAGTGCCCCTGCAGCCAGGTTCCCCAAGTTTCTGCAATGCGTGAACATCAACATCTCCTCGGATCGGGATTGTCAGTGGGCCTATCCTGGAGCCATCACCGCTGGCATGGTCTGCGCAGGGGTCCCCCAAGGTGGGAAGAACTCTTGTCAGGTGAGGCCCAGGGAGAGCATGGGCAGGGGGATTGTTTGGGGCAGGGACTTAGGTACAAAAGGACCGCAGGAACATGACGATCAGGGGAGTCCCCCCCCAACTCCACACACACAGAGAACGAGAGAGGTTGTAATAGCCGGGCTTCCTCCACGCCATTCGCCCTTGGGTACTGGACCTCAGTTTCCTCATCTGTCCCCTGGGGGTAGCAGGTCTTAGTCGGTGGAATGAGATGAGCTAGTCCATGGAGACAGCACAGAGCTCTGATGACCACTGTCATTGCCATCATCACATACTGGTACCTGGAAAGCCGGGCTCAGGTCCTCTAGAGGTCTTAATCCATCCCTGAGCAATGGCTCCAGAGACAGGGGATGTGGAAACACACACATAGTTTTCTAGAGACAGAGCTAAGATGAAGAGGGGCCCAAGGGACAGAGACAGAGTGGGAACCAGTGACCCCAACACCCAGGGGCTGAGATCTCCAGAGCCCCTGCCCAGGGGTCTCAGCCCACCCCCATCCCATCTTTGCCTCTCGGGTTCTCCATGCCCACGGCTCTGGTCATCTGTCTGTGGATGTCTCCATCTCTGTCTCTCCCCCTCAGGGTGACTCCGGGGGACCCCTGGTGTGCAGAGGAGAGCTCCAGGGCCTCGTGTCCTGGGGGATGGAGAACTGTGCCCAGCCTGATTACCCCAGCGTCTATACCAACCTGTGCAAGTACCAAACCTGGATCCAGGAGACCATACAGAGCAGATCTTAGCTGGTGTTACAGAATATCACCTGCCCACGTGCTCCCCAAGACCCTGCTCTTCTTTCCCAGAGCAGTTCCTTCAGGGGTTCTCTCTGCACCCCACCACATCCCGGTCATTATTCAAGGTGCCCCTGAGACACACAGAGCAGGAGTGTGAAGGCAAAGGCGCTGCACTGGCACCATATTCCGAAGAAGACAATTTTCAAAACTCTTGGTGTCTGTAAAAACCAGGGAAATACTACTAATAAAACTTTAACAATCCTAAATTCCATTCTCCATTCATTTAATTAACCCAACAGATATGCACACACAGGTCCAATCGTGCCCAGCCAGAAGCCATGTTCCAAATCACATGGTGTCCCCTGGGGGTCTGCCCCCTCACCATCCACTGTACTTGGTGCGGCAGAAGGAAGCGCCCCAGCCTTGCGCTGCGACCGTGAGCAGGGACCGCTGACGTCCCGGACTGGGAGGGCAAAGACCTAGCTTGTTTCCTGGAAAACACTATGGAAGTGAAGAGATCCTCGTTTCCCTAATCAGATCTCAGGTGAGGAGAGTTGAGTTAATCACACTCAGGTCCTGAGAGCTCTGCTCTCGTTTTCTTTCTTTCCATTTGTCATCCCTGGCTCTGGTTCCCCTCCCTCCCCAAAGGCATCAACACAGATGGCCTTGAATACCCTGCATCCTTGGAACACATGCATTGTCACATTGTGTTGCTTCTAATTTACACAAAATCATTGTGTTATGAATCTCATTCTCTTTCTTATTTTCATTCAACAACGATTATTTATCGGACACCTACTGTGTGCAAGGCATCGGTCTACTTATTGGGCACCTATGCACCAGGCATTGGTCTATTTACTGGGTACCTCCTATGCGCCAGGCATGGTTCTAGGTACTGGAAGTAGGGCTGCGAACGAGCCAGATAATCTAAATGTTTCTCGTCACAGAGCTTGCATTCTAGCAGGAGGTCACAGACAAGAAACAGTAAACATCATTTAAAAGCAAAGTAGAGGGCTTCCCTGGTGGCGCAGTGGTTGAGCGTCCGCCTGCCGACGCAGAGGACACGGGTTTGTGCCCCGGTCCGGGAAGATCCCACATGAAAGATTGCTGGGGTGAATATAGCCAATATTTTATAAAACTATAAATGGAGCCTAACCTTTAAAAATTGTGAATCACCATATTGTATACACCATATTGTATACCTAACCTTTAAAAATTGTGAATCACCAATAAATTATATAATATTTTACAGCAACTATACTTCAATTAAGAAAAAGAAAAAAGAGGGGAAAACACCATGGCTGGGGGGACTTCCCTGGTGGCACAGTGGTTAAAAATCTGCCTGCCAATGCAGGGGACATGGGTTCGATGCCTGATCCGGGAAGATCCCACATGCCGCAGAGCAACGAAGCCCCAGGGCCACAACTACTGAGCCTGCGCTCTAGAGCCACGATCTACAACTACCCACACGCCTAGAGCCCGTGCTCCGCAGCAAGAGAAGCCACCGCAATGAAAAGCCCGCACACCGCAACGAAGAGTAGCCCCTGCTCGCCACAACTAGAGAAAGCCCGGGTGCAGCAACAAAGACCCAACGCAGCATTAAAAAAACAAAAAGAAGATTGCTGGGAAGTGGAGACTGCACCCTCTGTCATGGTGATACAGACACACCTTGGCTCTCATGTGTGGCAACCACCCAAGCTCTGCGGAGGAAAGGGGTTGAAAGCAGCTGTGTACTTGAGTAGCTCTGAGCCCCCAGAGAGATGAAGACACGGACCACCCTATAATTCTTGGCCTGCATCCTACTATAAAGCTAAGTAAAAATAGTTTAAAGTAATCTTCAATCTGATTTCCAACTCCTATTCCCAGCTGTGATGGTTACGTACCCTATTTTATTGTTTCTTAGATGCACATCCGTTTCCCGTTTTGACAACCTCCGTAAGCGGGAGGCATCTTATAATTAGCTGAGTGTTATGTCTTAGCATTACGCCCTAATTTCATCCATGGCCCCTTTTTCTTTCTCAGTGGTATACAAAGTGATAGTGCCAATACTACTGAGGCATTTTAGATTGATGCAATAGGGTGTGAAGGCAGGTGGGTGTGGGTGAGGAGTCAGGTTTCAGTATTAAACAGGCGACCTTATTCCACCAAAGGTGGTGTGACGTTACTTCACACCAAAATACCGTGTTAACAGCCTATCCATGTTGCTGTCTGCCCATCTGGTTTATTACTGCTCACTGCCACGGTGTTGGTGTTTTCTCAACCTGTGTTGTCCAAGATGGTAGCCACTAGCCACATGTGGTCATTTAATTTTCAAAGTAAAATTATCTAGATCGAATGTGCATTACAATTGCATTCCTCGGTCACACTCGCCACATTTCTGATGCTCTATAACCGTACGTGGCTGGTGGCTGCCGTATTGGACAGCACAGATAAATAGAATTCCATCGTTGCGGAGAGTTCTGTTGGACAGGACTGCTTGAGTCTATACCCTTGCTCCTAGTGTGGTCCAGGGGGCAGCAGTACCAGAATTATCTGGGGCTTATTAGAAGTCAGAGTCTTGGACCCCACCCCAGACCAACTGAACCGGAATCTGCATTTTAACAAGACCCCCAGGGGTCTCAATGCTTATTAGAGTTTGAGAAGTACCACTCCGTGGTATACATCCACCATGTTTAATGACCCAGTCCGCCAGTGATGGACACCTAGTTTCCTTCTACTACCCAAGCAATACTGCACTGACCATTTGGGGGCAGGCCCCTTATATAACTAGAGAAGACTTCTCTGGAATATCACAGAAGCAGGACCACTGGGCCAAAAGCCTTACTTTTAATCAATTTTACCAAGTACTGGCAAGTTTTTGCCCGGATAAGAAAGATTCATATCTCTCCAGACCCTCAAAAATGCCTGTCGTTCATTCATTCATTCAGCAAATATTTACTGAATCCTATTATGTGCCAGTTACTGCTCTAGGAACAAGGCAGGTAATATTGTTGCCCTCGGGGAACTCACTTCTGGAGGTGAGGCAAACAAGGGACAAGTAAATGAGTAAAACATGAAATATTGGGAATTCCCTGGCAGTCCAGTGGTTAGGACCCAGCACTTTCACTGCCATGGCCCAGGTTCGATCCCTGGTCAGGGAACTGAGATCCTGCAAGCCTCATGGCACTGCCAAAAAAACCCATTAAATATTACAGACGGGAGCAAGCGCTTTGGAGAAAAATAAAGCAGAGTAAGGGGATAGAGAATGTCAGAGGAAGGTTCTAATTTTAAGTGGGTTATGCAGTGGGTGGTTAACTCAGCAGGGCTATGTTGTCCAAACCCTGCATATTACAAAAAGTAGTGAGGCCCTTGCCTGGCATCTGGGAGACAACCTCTAAGCCTTTGTAATGTTCTGCCTAATAACAGCGTCTTTCTTTACCTGGGGGCCTTGGGCCATGCCAGATAGTCTATCCTAACGGGATGATTTGTGATGGAGGACTTGGGGCATATTTGACCCGAGAAGGAGCTGGAGACTAAGGCCAGCCATGCAGGCAGGCAGCCATGTGCCTGTGTGACTGACCCCCAATAAAAAACACCAAGGCTCAGGTGGACTTTCCTGGTGGGCGATCCTCTGTACGTGTTGTCACACGTTGTTGCTGGGCAAAGTAAGTGCTGTCTATACGACTCCTCTGGGAGAGGTCAGCTGGAAGCTCGTGCCTGGTCTCTCCTGGACTTGGCCCCATGTGTCTTTTTATTTTGCTGTGATAAACCAAAATCATGAGTGCAGGAGTTTTCCGAGTTCTGTGAGTCCTTCTAGTAATTCCCTGAACCCATCTCAGGGATCTCCAACTACAATGGTCAAGGAAGTCTTCATGGAGAGGATGACAAGAATGGAAGAAACCAGGCAGACGTCTGGTTTGGAAGAGGGGTCCGGGGGTGGGAATTAAAGTACTGAAGTTCTGAGATGGGATTGTGCCTGACACGAGAGGGGCAGGAGAAGAGGAAGCGGTAGGTGACATCAGAGGACTACTGGGGCCAGACGGTCTGGAGCCTTGCTGGCCACCATAAGGAAACCTGACTTTCACTCTGAGGGAGGTGGGAGGCACTGTGGGCTTTCCAGAAGAGGCGTGGCCTGCCCTGCCAGGCCACGGCAGGGCATCTTATAATAAAAGTTCACTCTGGCTGCTGTGTGTAAACAGTGTAGGCGGACAAGGACAAAAACAGGGAGACCAGATAAGAAGCTTGCGATAATCCAGATGAGAGATGATGGCGGCTGGGAGGGACCAGGGCGGCGAGGATGGAAGATGTTGAGAAATGGTCCGATTCTGGATCTATCTTGAAGGCAGCGCCGGCAGGGGTCGGTAACACAATGGATGTGTGGTGTGTGAGAAAAGGAATTCAAGGGCGAGACTGAGGTTTGGGCTGAGGAATGAAAGGACGAAGAAACTATTTACTGAGACGATCAAGACTGTAGGAGGAGCCCATCTGGAACATGAGAGGGGTGAAGGACAAGAGTTTGGTTTTGAACGTGAATCTGTTGAGTAGGCAGTGGGATGTCAAGTTGAGAGTTTAAGAGCAAGGTCTGGCTGGAGACGTAACATTTGGGAGTCATCAGCATGTAGATGGTATTTAAAGCCACAGGAGCAGATGAGATCACTGAGGGAGTGAGCATAGACAGAGCAAAGAAGAGGGTCAAATGCTCCAGCATGTAGAGATTGGGGACGTGAGTAGAAAACAACACCAGTCATGAAAGAGAAGCAGTCAGTGAGTTATGAGGAAGACCAGGAGAAAGGTAGCGTCTCAGAAGCCGAGGAAAGACTTTGAAAGACCAGAGAGTGAACCACTTGTTAAATGCTGCTGATATCTCCAGTAAGATGAACCCCAAAGAGCTAGCCGCTGGGTTCAGCATCATGGATCTTACTGGTACCCTTAAAAGAGGCACAGTCGGTGGAGCAGTGGGGGTGGAAGCCTGCATGGAGTGGGCTCAAGAGAACAGGAGGAGAGGAATGCCAGACAGGACGTGCAGCCAACATTTCGGAGTATTGCAGTCAAAGGCAGCAAAACGGGTCAGGGGCTGAAGGAGAGCACAGAGGTGGAGAGAAGGTTTTTAAAAAATTCTGTTCATGGAACATGGGAGACATTGTAGCATGTTTGTATGTTAATGGAGAAGAAGAAAATTGATGATGCAGGCAAGGGAGCAGAGGACTGCTGGCTGGAACAGTGTCCTCGAGGAGGTGAGAGGGGATGGGGTACCTCGCACAAGTGGAGGTGTCTTTCTTAGACGGAGGTGAAGATTGTTCATCTATAGAAATGGGAGGGGGGCGGAGCATGTGGGCAGAGATGCAGGTAGATGGCAAGTCTGACCTTTCTAGTGTTTGTTATTCTGATGGGTGAAAAGTGGTATTTCGTTGATGTGTGAGAAAGATGATGACTGGGACCAACATCCTTAATAACGTGGATCGAGCTCTAAAGAAGAAGTCACCTCAGTGTGTCAATTTCTTGTGCATCTGTCTCTCCAAAAGACCACGTCTGATTTCTCCCCAGGCGTCTCTCTTTCTACCTCTTACATGGTCTTGCCTTTGTCTCTCCCTGCATTTCCTCTGCTCTCTCCCATCCACCTTGTTTTTCTGTCTCTGTGTATTTATCCCTTTGGGTCTTTCTTAAGTCTCCCCATCCCTTCACGTCTGCATCAGGGCCTCTGCTCTGGGCATGGGTGTAGGGCCAACTTTCTCATCCCAGCCAGCAATTCCAACCAGAACTTCCAGTTCCTGCTTGACAAAGAACCTCATTTTGAAGCCAAGCTGTAGGGTGGGGGCCCCCGGGAACCTCAGGCTGCCTCCATCTCCAGCTTTACTTATTTAACAAGCGTGTTTGTGGGCTTTGGTTCGTGTCAAACTCTCCTCTAAGCATCTTCAGATATTAACTCATTTAACCCTGCTCTGTGAGGCAGGTGCTGTGGTTAGTGCCATTTTACGGAGGCACAGAGTGGCCATGTCACTTGAACTCAGCTCTGAACCACTAGGAACACTGTCTCTTTTTCTAGTCCTTTTTCTTTCTTGCTCTAGTCCTTCTCTCTGAGGGCGACAGACACTGATCTATGTGAGAGTACCCCTGGATTTGATCTAACTGGCATGTGACTTTCAGCTACTCACTGAACTCCGTGGGCTCCAGTTGCCTTATTGATCAAGTGAGGGGGTAGAGTACCCCCAACTCTTGGTGGGTCCATGACCTCACTTCAACAAGAGTCAGCCAATCATTAGCCCTACTGTCAGTGTTGACCTGGTACTCACCCCTCAACAAATACCAAAGACAGCCACCCCACTGCAAGTTCCAGCCGTTCCCAAGGGAGAAGGATTTTTTCTGGAAATGTGGACCTAGGCCACAAAGGAGCACAAGTTCCCCGACATCCCACACAAACCTGTCACCTCACTTAACCCTCATCCTCCCTCCTGCCACTCAGCCTGAACCCAACTCAACTCAGAAAGAGTGAACTCGGTCCCTACTCTGGGTCCAGTCCTGGGAAGTGGGGTAATTCCAAGGTGGGGAAGGACAGTGGCTTTCTGTCACCATGAGAGGCACTCACAGCTATGACCCAGCACACTCCTACCCAAACCCTACCCTGACGCAGATACTGGACCTCACATCTAGCGCTCATTAACAATGTCAACGCACAACACCAACTCAACTGTATTTCAACACCTCCCCACCCAAATACTCAATCTTGGCCTCCTCACCAGCCCCAACCCAACTGGACACTGTCAACAACATTATCCCCAGATCCCTCCCATCTACAGCTTAATTCCATCCCCAAAACCAACTCCAACCCCATGCTCACCCCAGGTCCATTCTCTTCCCCAAACTCACCTGCATTCCCAGTGTAGTCCTCAGAGCCCCTCCCCCCACACCAACCACCATCTTAAACCCGACCAAACTTTTCTTCCTAGTGTAGGGAAAAACTGTGAAAGACTTTCAGATGGACCCAACAGATGTCAGCAATGGAACACGAGGTGGGTTATCTGATCCTATGGGGTCTCAGCTTCTTTCACTGTCTTTGAGCAACTTTACAACTCTGTAAGTGATAACTAGTGGATCGTAGTGCAAATAATTCTCGTCCATAACCGTGCACATGAGTTTTGTCAGGTGGAAGTACAGTTCTCTCCCCTCCATATAGAATAAGCCAGTTTCGCATCCATTGGTGAATTCATGTTAGCGCTTCTTATCGCCCGCGCACCGCAGTGAAGAGTAGCCCCCGCTCACCGCAACTAGAGAAAGCCCGCACGCAGCAACAAAGACCCAGCGCAGCCAAAAATAGAACCTACTTCAGAGGGTTCTTGGGAGGATTGAGTTAGTGTGTGAGAGCGCTCCCTAAGGAGAACGCCCGGTACGGAGTGAACGCTTACTAAGTGGCTGCTCTCGTTAGTATTATTGTCGTTCTTATTATTGATGTCATTGTTATGCTTCCTCCAAGGCCCCAGTGCCAGAGCAAGAGACCTTGGGTGGCAGCTGTGTATTTGAGAGAATGAGAGGTAGCCGCCCAAATCCTTCCCGTGGAACAGAAAATAAGGACATAGCTGAGACGGAGATGCTGACTGCCAACAAGACCTTAATTCAAGAAGGCCAGCCAGGTGGCAGGCGTCTCAGACCACCCTCCTCCCTGCCGTCTCCAGGGACTTTGCAGCCGCACCGTCCTCTCCTCCCTGTCTTTGCCCAGGGGAGTTTTAACATCCTGGGCAGGAAGGAATTTGGAGGCTGGTGGAGGGAGAGAGGAGGTGAAAAGACTGGGGAAGAGAACAAAGCAGAGAGAGGAGAGTCAAAGAGAACACGATACTTCCTGTCTTTGGTCCAGCAGATAAAGCCCTTTCATGCCATTTCCCCAAGGCCCCGGTTGGGGAAATGTCAGCTCCCCATTTTACAGAAGTGTAGACCTAGACTAAGGAAAATCCGCCGGTGAGTTGAATCCATCCAGGCTGATGGAGACACATTCCTGTATCTCTCTTCTGAGACCCTCTTCAGGGGCAGCCCCCTCAAGTCTGGAAGGAGGGCCCAGACCGTGCTGAACCACTGCCTTGTTTAAGGGACGAGGCTGGACTTACCAGGCAAACGGGAACAACACGCATATAAGCCCGCAGTTCCGTTCTAACAAATTCAACGCTAAGATGAAAGAAGCGGACAGGCTGTGAGAGGGTTGAAGAGGCCAGAGACCCAGGTCAGGTTTTTTGGAGGAAGGGGTAAGGAAGGATAATGTAGCCATCCCACAGAAATAGGACGGAGTCCGCCATCCAAGGATTGGTTCAGATGTCATGATTCGTGATGCCCCACATGGGGACTTCCCTGGCGGGCCAGTGGTTAGGACTCCATGCTTTCACTGCAGGGGGGTGCAGGTTTGCTCCCTGATCAGGGAATCAAGATCTCACATGCTGCACGGTGTGCGCCCCCCGGCCCCCCCCTCAAAGAAACTCAAACAAACAAAACGATGCCACACCTGCAGCAAAGGGTCCTTTCTGCCCCTGTGGGGTGACCACCGTTGGCACTGTGAGTGGGGGTCTAGATGGGACCACCACCTTGTCCACTGAAAAAAAAACGCACAACCTAAAAGGTGGGAATTACGTTTTATTCAGCAGACATGCTGAGGACTTAAGCCCGGGGGACGGCCTCTCAGAGAGCTCTGAGGGACAGCGTCAAAGATAAGGGAGGAACCAGGATATACACTGGAGCGTTAGCAACAAAAGCCAGACAGTCGGGAACGTCAAGAGATTACCGTGCATTAAAGAAAGTCAACAAACAAGCACCTCCAGTTAGTGAATTTCATGCTTTTCTCTGTGGGAAGATGCCAGAGTCTGGGCTCGTTGAAATCACTCCTTTGATGTGCACCTCAGCTATGCAGGGCCAGTATCCCGTTTCTCTCCATCCTGAATCCCGGCAGGGCGCACAGTCCTCGGTGGCCGAAGTGGCTGTCGATGGCTCGACGGCGGCAACGTCCTTTGTTTACTGGTGCGGCAGGTGACACTTTTTGTCCACGGCCTCCGAGGTCTTTCTCATCTTGCCGTCTGGCTCACTGGCCCCGCGGCCACGCGTTTTGAGCTGTGCCGCCTGCTGCTCTATTTGCTGAGACCTAAGGAGACTCCGTTGCAGATTGAACAGACCTAAGGCAGAAGTTTCCATAGCTGGTGTTCAGGAACGGGGTATGGGGCCCTCCTTCAAGGGGCCCTGGGTTGTGCATCTCCAGCCGGGACCTTTGTGCCTCTCTCCTGCCCTGAGGTCGGAAGGTGGGACTCTGAGTTCCAACCCCTCCAATCAATTGGTTGGTTCCCCTAGCAGCCAGCCCCCATTTCCTCCCCCATCCTGTCACTTCATTAACATAAACTCAAATAGGGTTACTGGGATTTATTATGAAAAGCAAAAGAGGCTCATCGTTCCCCTACCACTTGGGAAATTCCAAGAGTTGGGTTTCTTTTAATAAATTAATTTATTTTATTTTTGGCTGTGTTGGATCTTCGTTGCTACGCCCGGGCTTTCTCTAGTTGCGGTGAGCGGGGGCGGGCTTCTCACTGTGGTGGCTTCTCTTGCTGTGGAGCACGGACTCTAGGCACGCAGGCTTCAGTAGTTGTGGCACGTGGGCTCAGTAGTTGTGGCGCACGGGCTTAGTTTCTCCGCGGCATGTGAGATCTTCCCAGATCAGGGATCGAACCCGCGTCCCCTGCATCGGCAGGCAGACTCTCAACCACTGCGCCACCAGGGAAGCCCCCCCAAGAGTTTTTAAAAGCTCTGTGACCAGGACAGGTTGGTGGGGACAGATGGTGAGGTGGGTTTATATTGTCCAGGAGGCTGTTGGATGCACAGGAAGGAAGCTGGGGAGACACCTGAGAACCAACCTGCCCCAGATGACAGGTGAAACTGTCAGGTGTATACAGTCAGTGCAGAGGACAAGGCTTAGGATAGAGCCCTGGCAACACCCTTGTTTGTACAGACACCAACGGAGGGAAAAAAAAAAAAAAGGCCTATTAATGAAGGAGGCTGGGAAGGAGAGTCAGGAGAAGGAGGAAAAGCAGAAATGCATGGTGTCCCAGAAGGAAACCCAGAGAAGGGGGGCCGGCCATGTTGAGTGCTGCCTAAAGGTTGAGTAGGACGGGGACAGGCAGGTGACTGTTGGATTGTTCAACATGGAAGTCTCTGGAGACCCAAAAAGACTGTGGCTATGGGGTGCAAGCAGTGGGTAGATCTCCAGGGAGAAGTGTTCCTGGGAAGGATGGTAGGAAAACAAGGCAGTAACTGAGGGGGGTGTGGACTGTGGGTTGCGATTCAACTCTGTGGCCCCGGCATCTCCCAGCAGATTATCAGGCCCACACAGCAAAATGTTTGCAGAGTGAATGAATGAATGAATGAAACAGAAATAGAGTGAGAGAGAGGTGTAAAGGTAAACTGAAGACTACAGAAAAAAAGATTCTGTCATCCAAGTCAGCTTTGAAAATTCCTTCTTTTTTTTTTTTCTGCAGTACGCGGGCCTCTCACTGTTGTGGCCTCTCCCATTGGCTCCGGACGCGCAGGCTCAGCGGCCACAGCTCACGGGCCCAGCCGCTCCGCGGCATGTGGGATCTTCCCAGACCGGGGCACAAACCCGTGTCCCCTGAGTCAGCAGGAGGACTCTCAACCACTGCGCCACCAGGGAAGTCCCCCATCCATCTTTTGTTGCCTTGTTCAAGGACCCCAAGAGGAAGTGGTAGGTAGACATTTAGCTTCCTCCCAGCCCCACTTTTTTAAAAATTTATTTTATTTATTTATTTTTGTCTGCGTTGGGTCTTCTTCGCTGCGCGCGGGCTTTCTCTAGTTGCGGTGAGTGGGGGCTACTCTTGGTTACGGTGCACAGGCTTCTCATTGCAGTGGCTTCTCTTGTTGTGGAGCACGGGCTCTAGGCGCGTGGGCTTCAGTAGTTGTGGCACGTGGGCTCAGTAGTTGTGGCTCGCGGGCTCTAGAGCACAGACTCAGTAGTTGTGGTGCACGGGCTTAGTTGCTCCGCGGCATGTGGGATCTTCCCGGACCAGGGCTCGAACCCGTGTCCCCTGCACTGGCAGGCGGACTCTCAACCACTGCGCCACCAGGGAAGCCCTCAGTTAGTCATTCTTTTGCTCATTCACATATTTGGATAATGATTAACAATACAAGTTCTGGAGCCAGTCTGCCTCCGTTCAAACTCCAGTTCTGCCTCTTACCAGCTGTGTGACTTTGGGCAAGCAGCTCCACCTAGCTGTGTCTCAGTTTCCACACCTGTGATGGTATCCATGCCCTGAGACATCACCCCACGTGTTGGGATGCCTGAGTTGTCTTTAGGGAATGGGCTTCATGGTGAGCTTATGATGACGCCCAAGAGGAAAGCATGAGATACAGGGACTTGAGCGCTCCAGGGGCTCCCTGGATGAGGTGCCAAAGGTGCTCAGAGCTTTTTCGGAAAGCAGGACGTCTGTCCTCTGAGTCTCCAGCTACAAAAAGGGATTGACTTTATCCAGAAGCCACAAGCCGCAAGTCTGCGTGTCAAAAGAGAACCGCTAAGCAGTCATTCCCCACCCCCACTCCCTGCCGCCCCGGGCAATCACTAGCCTGCTTTCTGTCTCCACCGATTGGCCTTTTCCGGATATTTCATATAAATGGGATCATACGGTGTGTGGGCCTTTATGACGGGCTTCTTTCACTCCGCACAGTGTTCTCAAGGTCCGTCCACGTGTAGCACACATCAGTACTTTGTTCCTTTTGTAGCTGAATAATACTCCATAGCATGGACAGACCGCCTTTTATTTGTCCATTCATCATCTGATGCACATCAGTTTAACGGGTATGGGGTCTCCTTTGGGGGTGACGAACATGTTCTGGAATTAGTCGGTGGTGATGGTAGCATAACACTGTGAGTGCAGTGGAATTCTCGGCGTTGTAGACTTTAAAATGGTTCGAAGGCTGGATTTTATGTTATATCAATTTTACTTCCAAAAAAAATAAAAAGATAAGAGGAGAAAGAGAGGGATGCTGTCCTGAGTCTCTTTCACTCTCCCTCTCTCTGTTTCCTGTCCCCTGTCTCTCTTTCTCAGTGGACGGCCCTATGCAAACAACTTTCATGGAGTTAGATAAATCGACCTCCTAAGACCTGTGCTCTGAATTTAAAAACTTCAATTAGAGCCAAGCTTCCTTGGACCCAGTTTGGAAGCTCCTCTGTCTCCCCTATTTTGTTTTTGGCTTTTTTTTTTGCGGTACGCGGGCCTCTCACTGTTGTGGCCTCTCCCGTTGCGGAGCACAGGCTCCGGACGCGCAGGCCCAGCGGCCATGTGGGATCTTCCCGGACCGGGGCACGAACCCACGCCCCCTGCATCGGCAGGCGGACTCTCAACCACTGCGCCACCAGGGAAGCCCTGTCTCCCCTATTTTGAAAGCTCTTCCCTTTCCTCCTCTTCTGTCTCAGGCTCTCTCTGCCCTTGGTTTCCTTGACTCTCTCACTTCCACCCTGTTGCCCCTTCCATGAAACACTCAGGGAGGAGTCCAGGTATCTACCTGCCCCACTCTCCCTGAGGCTTCATTACAGGAGTTGGGGAAGATCCCAGATCACCTTGCGTCATTGGCCTCAGGGCTGCTGGCTAGTTTGCAGAGGAGGGGAGAAGGAGAGGGCCTGGGTCTTCCCTCCAGAGCCATACTAGGGCCCCCGCCCCCCTCCATTTAACTGTAAATCTCACTAATTGTCATTAGCCAAGAAGAGTTTCTACCTGATTAGAGGGTGTCCCGCCCCATGTCTACCTTGTCTCCTTCTCTCAACCCGTAAATCGCATGAGCTGGGACAGAGTTAAAAGTTGTATCAGCTGCTGGTCTGGGACAGACAGACGGAAGGAAGAAGACAGGTGGTGCAGCATGACAGGTGGCTGAGAGACCAGGTGAACAGCAGGAGAGTTGCCTGATAGGGTGGCTGGCAGATGAAGAGACAAGCAGGCAGGGGGCCAGACAGATAGCAGAGAGACCGACAGGCTGAGATTGCAATGGTCACATGGAGGAACCGGCAGGCGGAGAAGCAAGGTGAGCAGGGGGCAGGCCAACACCAGTGAGGGGGTAACGCTCGGGGGATGGGGACAGAGAGGAATGGGCCTGTGGACCATCCCCTCCTCGTGGAATTGCTGGTGGAAGGGGAGGAGAAAGGGAGGGTCCACTTGACAGGGAAAAGGAGGGTCCAGTTGCCATCTCTGAGATGCCTCACCTTTTCCCCAGAACCTGGAAGTGGACCACCATGGTGTCCAGCACCTTTTTTCTCCTGTGTTTGATTGGTGAGTTCCCCAGAAGGCAAGGAACCCTCACGAGGATGCCTGGCACTGAGGAGGGGAGGGAGGCTGGCTGACTCTATGCCTCCATTCACCTCCATCTCCAGGGGTCCTATGCACCTCGCTCTCCCTGTATCTTCCGATCCATCTCCCCTCTGTCTCTCCCTGTCACTATGTCTCTGTCCTTTCTCTCTCTGAATCTCTGTTTCGCTTATCTTTAAGCATCTCTCTCTCTTCCTCTTTGTGTCCTTTGGGTGTTTCATTGTGTCTTTATGTATCACTGGGTCTGTGTCTCCCTGCCTGTGACTCTCTCTCTCTCTCTCTCTCTCTCTCTCTCTCTCCCTCTCTTGGTTTCTTTCTCTTGCCTCTTTTTTGTTCTTTCTGTATCTCTCTTTCTATCTGGTCCACAGTCTCTAGGTTCCTGACTCTGTCTCTCTGGCCCATGCCACTGTCCTCAGGGCTCAGCCACGAGGGCTCACAGAAGGTTTTTAAAGGCACGGAGTGTATCCCTCACTCTCAGCTTTGGCAGGAGGGGCTGTTTGAAGGTACACAGCTGCGCTGTGGGGGAGTCCTCATCGACCGCAGGTGGGTTCTCACAGCTGCTCGCTGCAGCAACAGGTAAGCCCCCCACTTGGGTCCCTGCCTACTCAGGGTGGGAAGGGAGGGTGATGGGGAGGGTAGCGCTGGGGGCAGGGGGCTCACAGGAGTAAGGAGATGGTCCTGCAACAAGAGGGTCTGAGGTCAGACAAGAAGTAGGACTTCTTCACAATGGGCCTGGGGTGGACCTGGGTGGGGATCGGTGGGGTGGAGGTCAGGGGAGGGCCCTGGAATCTGCCCCCCCCCAATGTTCCCTCATGTCCCCATTCCTTCCCATATGGTGTCATCAGTTCAGCATCTCCTGACCCAGTCTGAGCTGGGGACCCACGTCTGACCCAAACTCTTTCTGCAGCTTCAGAGTTACATCTGGTGCCTCTCTGGGCCTCAGTGGTCCCATCTGTAAAATGAGGTCAGAGGTTACATCTGGCGCCTCTCTGGGCCTCAGTCATCCCATCTGTAAAATGAGGCCAAAGGTTACATCTGGCGCCTCTCTGGGCCTCAGTGGTCCCATCTGTAAACTGAGGTCAGAGGTTACATCTGGCACCTCTCTGGGCCTCAGTGGTCCCATCTGTAAAATGAGGTCAGAGGTTACATCTGGCGCCTCTCTGGGCCTCAGTTTTCCCATCTGTAAAATGAGGGGATTGGGATTTGTAGGTCTGATGCTCTGGATTTATTTTCTTTTTCCAAAAGGGAAGTTTCAGACATGGAGAGACAGAGATATTTGGGGACAGGGAGGGACACCAGCAGGACAGAGTCCACTCATTATTCCCCCATTCGTTTAGTTGACAGTGTTGATGGCCCAGGCCACCCGCTGGGTGGTGGGAACAGGGCAGTGAATAGGACTAATGGATGTCCCTGCCCCCACGGCCATCACCAGCTAAGAGAATCAGAAAGTGACACACATGCGGTAGCATGGAGAGGAGCAATAGGACCAACACTAGAAACGGAAAGATGGCGATGGAAATAGAGACCAAGAGGTGGGAAGAGACTAAGAGAATGAGAGCAAGGGAATGAACAACCATCAAGGTGCGGAGCAGCAGAGAGAGGCAGGCGGGTCTGGGAGCCCCAGGCCAGCCCACCCTGCCCCTGCTGAGCCTCTGTGACCCCCAGCAGGTACTGGCTGAGCCTGGGGGAACACAGCCTCAGCCAGATGGACTGGACCAAGCAGATCCGGCACAGTGGCCTCTCCGTGACCCACCCTGGCTACCAGGCAGCCCTGCAGAACCAAGACAATGACCTCCGGCTTCTGCAACTGGGCATCCCTGTTCTCTTGACCCGCAGCATCCAGCCGTTGCCCCTGCCCACGACCTGTGCAGTGGCTGGCACCAGGTGCCACATCTCGGGCTGGGGCACCACCAACCACACAAGGAGTAAGGGGGTGCTGGGGTCAGGGGTCACGATTGGCAAAAGTTTGCGGCATAGGGTGAGAGGTCAGGAGTCATGCCATCTCAGAGGAAGGATGGGTAAAGTGTCACACATCAGGATTCATGCTTTAGGGTCTGAGATCATGGTGCGTAGGGGTCTTGGGAGTTAAAGAGGTTAAGTGGTTGCATATGGAGTTAGGAGTCATGGGTCAGGGATGTGGTTAGAGGTCAGAGTGATGTTATCAGACTGGACGGAGCAAAAGACATATGTAAATAGGCTCTTGGGGTCATGGGTCAGGTACTCTGATGTTAGTCATTGTAGAGTTGAGGTCATGGGATCCAGATGTTGGCCACAATCCGAGGACGGAAATTGGGATTCGATCAAGGATCACTGGTCTGGGACTGGAAGCCACAGGGCTTGGTGTGTGGAGGTAGAGGTTAGGGGTCATGGAGTCTGGAGTCAAACAAACTAGGATCAGAGGTCACTTTGGAGGATTCCGAGCTGAGGTTGGAGGTGAAGGTGAAGACAAGGAACATGGGGCCAAGAGACAGAGAGAAGACATGAGGCCAAGTTGGGATCAAAGGGCAATAAGATTGAAGGTCAAAGGTCACAGTAGCTGGGATTGAAGGAGAAAGCCAGGTCTGGATTCACTGTATCTGAGTCGTAAGCTGAAGGTCAGGGAGACGGGGCCAATGAATTGAAATCAAGAGCTACTGTGTAATCAAGTCATAATCTGAAATTTAGAGCTTGGAGGATTGTAGTGGAGGTCATAGGGAGGGGGTGGGGTATAGACTTGTATTGGGTTTCCTTGAGAAGAGGGATGTGGCCTCTTTGGGGAGATGAGGGAAGCTTTGGGGGATCCTGCAGCATCCACCTTCCATCCCCAGACCAGTTGTCAGACCGACTCCAATGCCTTAACCTCTCTATCGTCTCTAACGCCACCTGCCGGGCAGCGTTCCCCGGGAGAATCACGGACAACATGGTGTGTGCTGGCGGCATCGCTGGGGAGGATGCCTGCCAGGTGAGCGACTGCAGGCAACATCCGGGACAGAAAGTAGGGGAGGGAGAATTGGGGAGGTGGGGAAGGGGGAGAAGGTAAGTCAGGGAAAGGAGATGGGGAGATAGATAAGGTCAGAAAGAAGGGGAGGCACAGGATGCGGGAGGGAGAGCCAGGGAGTGGAGGACAGAGAGAGGGAGGGCAGAAACGGAGAAGGAAAGATGGGTGGGGCACAAAGGGAGGGAGAGGAAGAGACAAAGACAGACGATGGGGGAGGGAAAGAGGCAGCCGGCATTTGGAGCTCAGGCAGGTAGCCGGCTGTCTCTCCAGTTCCGAGTCTTCCCCATACCATCCAGTTGGTGCTGGCCCAATTAAGAGCGAGAGATTCCAGGATGGAGGAGGAAAGGGGACTGGAGGACTCTCTCACCCTGTAATTCTGCTACCTTATCCTCTCGGTCCTTCACAGAGGAGGCTGCCCCTCCCTACTGGCCAGGGCCCCAGCCACTGTCTTGGAGAGAACTCTTAAGGAGTCCCGTCCTCCTTCGCTGGGATTGGTCACTGGTGCCTGTGCTCTCTTCCCCCATTGGTCAGAGCCTACCCATTGTCCTTGAGGGAACGCTCTACCCAGCATAGAGCCCCGCCCTCCTTCCTTGGCGTTGGCCCCTAGGGACAGTGTGTTCTCTATTAGTCATTGCTGTTGTCCTCTGGGAACTTGTGTGTTCTTTTTTCTCTGCTGACGAGGCTTGGAGCCACGGTCCTCAAGGCCCAGGAATGGGCGAGGGGGCAGGAGGCTGTGGAGAGGAAAACTGGAAAAGGATTTCTTCCATATTCAGATCATGCTCCTTCTCCTCTGCCTTCCAGAGTGACTCTGGGGGTCCCCTAGTATGCGGAGGAGTCCTTCAGGGTCTGGTGTCCTGGGGATCCGTGGAGCCTTGTGGGCAAGAAGGAATCCCAGGGGTCTACACCAATATTTGCAAATACGTGGACTGGATCTGGAGGGTCATGAGGAACAACTGACCTGCTCCCTCCACCTTCATGCCTCAGCTTGGGGGCCACTCTGACCCTCAGAGCGCCAATACCTCCTCCATCATCACCCCCAGCTCCCACTCTTCTTGGACTGGGGATCTTCTTCCTGGAACTCCAACTCTAGCCAGCCCTTCAAAGACCCATGGTCGGGGGAGGAGGGGCTGTGTCTGTCTGTTTGGTCCCCCTGCTGGTTGAGATTGGAGGGAGAGTTGCCCTCCATCAGTTGCCCTACCCACAGGTGTAGAAATAGAGATCAGAGAGGGTGAGGGTTTTCCCTCAGGGACCACACAGGAATGGACTAGAGAAAGTTACTTATAACAGTAAAAATAATTAAGGCCATTTTTCTCCATCTGCCGCAACAGGAACACTGCCTAGAGCTTATAAGCCGAAATGGGGGAGGGGTGTGTGTGGACAGGATTGTTGGCTGCAAAATACCAAACGAAAACTGCAAAATCAAAATCCACCACCATTTAATTGTGTCTATAAAACGTAACCTTCTTCCAACTAGCCAACTGCAACTTGGCTCAGCTGGAGTTGAGCACGTATTCTACTTAATGCGGGGTGCGGGTTTGCTTTAATACATCTGCGGTGATGGAGGGTGGGGAGCAGCCTTGGAAAGCAAGAGGACCCAGCCTAGGTCTAAAAATAGTTCTGCCCACCTCTCAGCTTCTGTCTTCACAGCCTCTCCAGGAGTTGGAAAGAGAATTTCTTCTCCGCAATGAATGGAAGGGAAATTTGAGGTGGGAGAGGGTGAGGGGTGACTGTGGCAGCTGTGGGAGCATTTGCTGATTGCCTATTGTACTTGGCTCTCCTGGAGTCATCATCCCAACCCCCTGAGGCAGGGCTGTCACCCCCATCTCACAGATGAAGAAACTGAGCCTCGCCGGGGTGGAGTCTCTCGTCCCACATCACTGTGGTAGGAAGAGGCAGTGCCGGGATCTGGGGCCAGGGCTGGCTGCTGTGAGAACCCAGGCCTACCCCGTAGTCTTTTTTTTTTTTTTAAGTGGTACGTGGGCCTCTCACTGTTGTGGCCTCTCCCGTTGTGGAGCACAGGCTCCGGACGCGCAGGCTCAGCGGCCATGGCTCACGGGCCCAGCCGCTCCGCGGCATGTGGGATCCTCCCGGACCGGGGCACGAACCCGTGTCCCCTGCATCGGCAGGCGGACTCTCAACCACTGTGCCACCAGGGAAGCCCCTACCCCGTAGTCTTGCTTCACATGTCGTTAGGGGAGAGAGGAGGGTGAGACGGAGAACTAACTGATAAACAAGCTGGGAGAAGTAGGGATCGTCACTTGAGTTCTGAAGACGAGGAAATTGAGTTGGCTCAGATTTGAGAAGTCATCGGACCTACGTCACAGAGCAAGTAAATGCCACAGTGGGATTCTGAGGACCCTGGGTTCCTGGCAGCCTAAGAGGCTGGCAGATGGGAGTGGAGGGAAGGGTCGGCAGAGAAGTAAAGCCCCAGAGGAGTTCTGGGGGTTGTGGTACCTGCCCAGGGCTGACTTCCCTTTCCTGGGCCTTGAATCTCACAGGCCCCAACTTGCCTTCCCCACCCTCCTGCCTGCCCCTTCGGCTGGCAGCAGCCCCACCTGTGTGACGTCCCAGTCCCCCCACCCCGCTCCTTGGAATGATGAAGGGAGGGGCCAGAAGGGGCCAGGGTCCCACCTGGGCTCGGGCTGTGGGGAGGGAGGGGCTGGGAGATGAGGATGGAGAGGGATTTAGACACAGAAATGGAGGGAGGGAGAGAAAGAGACAGGGATGGAGGCAGGCAGAGACAGAGACACAAAGAAAGATATAAAGCATTAGAGGAGATGTGCAGAGAGACACGGGGAGAGAAGAACAGAGTTAGACAAAGAGAAAAAGGCCCAGAGACACATAGGTACAGAAAGAAAAATGACACACACATACATACACACAAAGAATTACAGAAATGTGGGAGAGGTAAAGAGAGACAGGGAAGGATGCAGACCGACGGACGGACACAGAGGTGTGGGGAAACAGAGAAGCAGAGAGAAGAGGGGCTTGGGGAGGTGACAGTGACAGGTGGGCAGCACCTCCAAGGCCCAGGGCTGGACTGGGGAGGGCTCCCACACACCCCGCCCCCAGGGCAGTAAGGCAGGGTTGGGAAGCCCAGTCATCCTGGGCCTGTGGGGGAGGGGGTGAGTGGTGAGGGGGCACCCCTGCCTGCTCGCCTTCCTGGTGCCTCCCGCTCCGAGACCCAGCCTGCCGCGTCTGCCACCACTGCCAGGCCCCCAGAGCTCCAGCCCCAGAGCCCGTGAGTCCAGAAGGGAAGGGAGGGCTCCCCTCCAGGCACCTGCCCTGCCGAGTGTGCCAGGCCTCTGCCCCAGCATCATTTCTCCTTCTGCTCTGTACTTCTTGGGGTGGGGGGGATTGTGTCTCTCTGCCTTGATCTGCATCTCCAGCAGCTGCCCCCCAACCTCAGTGTCCTGCAACCCCACCTTCGGTCACTGAGTCCAACCCTCCAGCCCCACTCCCGCTGGCCAGGGCAGCTAAGGGCACTGGCCCTTCCAGTGATCAGCCCTTCTCTGCCTCACTGTTCTTCAAAGGGGCAGGGGTTCAGCAGGGTGGGGGCCAGAATGATGTCCCAGGCCGAGCCACCTACTGTACCCCAGGTAGCCTTCAAAGGGCTCATATCACCCTGGCGTGGTTACTGAACGGAGCCTGGTTCCCTTTATCCTCCCACCCCAAGCTGCTGGGCCCCAGGTCTCAGGTGGGTAAGAAGGAAAACATTTTCCAAACCACCTACGAGGTCCGGTGGCTGATTTAAACGGAGCCAGCCTGTCGCTTGCCCTGGGCAATGCCTTCCCAGCAACTTGGGTATGAGAGGCTCTAACTGGGATTAGGCCCCTGCAAGGCCACTCTCCATACCAAAGATTTATTTTAAAAGTTTGGAGGTTGGGATGCTGTGCGAGCCAAGGGATTCCTCACACCTGGTTGTTTCTCCCTGGGGGGAGCCGGAGCAGGCATGGGGGAGAGAGAGGGCGTGAACCAGCCCTAAATCTCCCCATGGAGTGATTTGGTCCCTTGTCCCTCCTTGTTCCCAGAAGAACCTGGGGCCTGCCCCGCCCCGCTCCAGGCCATGATGATTCTGCAATTAATCATGTTTGCTCTGGTGACAGGTACGGTGGAGATGGGGATGGGCAGGGGTCTCCCTCTCCAATCTCTAGGATTCCCAACCCTCTATGTCTAGACAATGACGGGGCTGATATTAAAAATATAGAACAACCATAGGGCATCTTAATGGATATATGAGCCATAACAAGGTCCTGGATGCCCCTTGCCTTCCAAAGGTGTAATCTCTTTAGAGCTAGAATGGGGAGAGGTCCAAGAGGGTCCCAGAGGAGGGACCGGGGCAGCTGGGGTGGTGTGGGAGACATTCAAAGAGCTCAGGAAAGTGGCTACTGACCGACGGGTGTGGAAGGATTTCAATCATTTAATACCCAGCCTGTCCATTCAGTGCGTCCCCATAGGACACCAGGCTATGGTCCTCCCCCCCGCCGCCCCATTTCTGGGAGTCGTCTCATGGCCGAGCCCCCTCTTTTGCCCTCACCCTCTCTAGGACATGTAGGGGGAGAGACCAGGATCAATAAAGGATATGAGTGCTCTCCTCATTCCCAGCCGCCCTGGCAGGCGGCTTTGTTCCAGAAGACACAGCTGCTCTGTGGGGCAACCCTCATCGCCCTCAAATGGCTACTGACGGCAGCCCACTGCCACAGGCCATGAGTGCGGGGGGCAGGGGCGGGGCTGGGAGGGGGCTGGAGATGGAGAGGTGGATAGAGAAGGGCTTGGGGATGGGGAGAATGTGTATGGGGCGGGGAAAGTGGGGTCAGAGACGGGCACTGATGATGGGGATTGGGTTGGGATTGAAGATGGAAGGATGAATGATGTTGGAACTGGCATGGTGTTGGGAATGGGGTTGGATGCTGGGCTGGGGATAAGGTTTTGGTGGGAGATGGGGATGAGTTTGGAAGTGGAGCTATGTTTCTTCATTCTCTTCATCTCGCCCCTTCCCCCCCACACACAATGTCACTCTCCACTTCCTGTCTCTCCTTCCCCTTCCATCTCTGACCACCATCTCTCTCACTTCAACTGATATGTAGCTCATCTGGGAGAACACAACCTCCAGTGACGGGACGGCTGTGAGCGCACCCGGGCAACCACTGAGTCCTTCCCCCACCCAGACTTCAACAGTAGCCTGCCCAACAAAGCCCACTGCGATGACATCACGCTGCTGAACATGGTGGCCCCAGCCTTCGTCATCTGGGCCGTGCGACCCACAGGGTGTCATCACACTGTGTTACTGCTGGCACCCGCTGCCTCATTTCCGACTGGGGCACCACGTCCAGCCCCCAGTGTAGGGGCTCCAGAGAGGAGCATGATGGGGTGTGGGGTGGGGGAAGGTGTTTACGATTGTGGAAGGAAATAGGGAACCAGAGGAACCTTCAAAGATGAGATTCATAGTGATACAAGAGGGTGCTACCTGGAGGTGTCAATAGTGGGATAAGTTGAAAGGAAGAGTGGAAAAGTAAGGGCTGGGAAGGGCAGAGACAAAAGTTTGGGCCTTGGATTCAGGCAGACATGATGTGCAATTTCAGATCCACAACCTGCTAGTTGTAGGTCCTTAGGCAAGTCTCTGAACCTTGGTTTTCTTCTCTATAAAATGAGAATAATCACATCCACCTACTAGAGCAGGATTAGACATAATGTTTATAGAGCAATTGACGTAAAGAGTTTAACTTGATAGCGTTACTGTTGCTATGGTTACAAGCAGAGAGGTAGTTGACTGCAAACAAGAAGGACAGGAACTGGATTCAGAGCAAGGTCCCTGGTTCTCTGCTGGGTTCAGAGCAAGCCCTGCAGTGTGGGGAAGGGGAACAAAGGGATCTAATTTTCTGTACCCCCTCATGTCATTTCTACAGTGCACCTCCCCCATACCTAGCGATGTACCAACATGACCATCATCGAGCACAAGGAGTGCGAGGACGCCTACCCTGGGGACATCACAGACACCATGGGATGTACCAGCGTTCGAGAAGAGGGCAAGGACTCCTGCCAGCTCAGAGGGCAGGGCTTGGGTCTCCAGTCACATTTCCATTCCCATCTCCAACCTCAACCATGTCTTCATCTACATCCACAATCTCATCCCCAACCTCAACGCCACTTCCCCCTGCAACCCCCAAATCCACCTCCACTCCCAGGTCCCATTTCTAACATAAACACAATTCCCAGCTCCATTCCCAGTCCCACCCCTATTTCCGACCCTAACCATCCCCAAATCAATTTTCGACCCTAACCCCATCTTTGTTCTCACCCATAACTCTAACCTCACCCTCAATCCCATTGCCAACCCCATTTCAACCTCCACCTCACTGTCAACACAATTCCCCCCCTCCTCCCTAACACCATGTCCACCCCTGTCCCCTCTCCTGAGGCCTCCCCTCCTCTCTGACTGGTTCTCTTCCTCCCCATCTCCAGGGTGATTCTGGGGGCCCACTGGTCTATAATGGGTCTCTTCAAGGCATCATCTCCTGGGGCCAGGATCCATGTGCTGTCAGCAGAAAGCCCAGGGTTTACACAAAGGTCTGCAACATGTGGTCCGGATCCAGAAGACTATAGAGAACAATTAGCCAGGACCAGCTCATCACGGCCCAATCCCCTGATCCCTGCTCGGTGCTGCGGTACCTGTTCATTCTGTTAATAATGAAGCCTGAGCCAGGACCCCTTTATATACTTTTCTGGGGGCCTTCTTGACTATGAGAGATGCTGTACCTTAATAATCAATTTGGAGTTTGGGGTTAGGAGACCTGGGTTCTCCTCCTGCCTCATACTAACTTGTGACTCTGGGAGTGAAAATAGTTGTTTGGTTCACTGTTGTACCTGCAGTCTCAAACACAATTCCTGGCACACACCAAGGTTTCAGTAAATATTTACTAAACAAATGAATCTTTTGAATGCTTACTACGTGCCAGACCCTGGTCCAAGGGCTTTGAAATGTATCGACTGACGTAATCTTCACAAAACCCTACAAGGCTGATACTATTATTATTATACCCATTTTGCAGCTGAGGAAACTGAGGCACAGAGAAACGAAGTCACCCGTTCACGATCACAGAGCCAGCAAGTAGAAGAGCAAGGAATCTGAAGCAAGGTGATTTCTTAACTGACAAGCAATACTACCTTGATTAAGGCTCCATTCCCTGGGACTTCCCTGGTGGCGCAGTGGTTAAGAATCTGTCTGCCAACGCAGGGGGTATGGATTCAAGCCTGGGTTCGAGCCCTGGTGTAATGAGGACCCAACGCAGCCAAAAATAAATAATTTAAAAAAAAAAAAAACTCCTTTCCTTATCTGTAAAATCGTGCATGCAAAAGTATGATAGTACACAAAGTCAGTCAGCCTGCACATAGCTAAGACCCAATAAAAGGGAGCTATCATTGTTTTCTTTCCAACCTCTGCAATAGGTAATAGGTAGTTCATCGAGACCTGAGCAGGTCAGTACAGTAGCCACTAACCATACATGGCTATTTAAATTAAAACTGCCCAAAGTCAGAAATGTAATTCTTCATCTAGAGGGGTGGGATAGGGAGGGTGGGAGGGAGACGCAAGAGGGAATGGCTATGGGGATATATGTATACGTATAGCCGATTCACTTTGTTATACAGTAGAAACTAACACACCATTGTAAAGTAACTAAACTCCAATAACGATGTTAAAAAAATTTTTTTTAATTTTTAATTAAAAAAATAAATGTAATTCCTCAGTTGCACTCGCCACATATCAAAAGCTCTCTAGCCACAGGTGGCTGGTGGCTACCGCGTTGGATAGCACAAACGGAGCACTTCCATCACGGCGGAAAGTTCAACTGAACGGCGCTGTGCTGGACAACCTCTAGAGTTAACTGACTTCTCACTGGAGAAGATGCTTCACAAATAGTCCAGAACTCGGGGTCTCTTCTGATGTTCTGCTCACCTTGCAGGGGAGGTAGTGGGCATGAGCAGTTAAGAGCCCAGAGCTGGAACTGGGCGTCTGGGTTGTTAAATGGAGTTGCTGTGTGACCTCCTGTGAGTCACTGCCCTCTCTGAGCCTCCCATTCCTCACCTGAAATGAGGGAGCTGGCTGAAGTGACACTGATGCCCCTTGTAGCTTTTGGTCTCCTGTGATTCACGGGCCTGTGTGTCACCTGGAGACATGAAGAGGGCAGGAAGTATGTGAAGTGACCACACATGGGCTAGTTGCTGGGACACACGACGCTGCTCTGGCCGTGGATGAGGGCTCAAGCACAGAGCGTCCCTCTGGGTCTGCATCTTCCTCTTCCCTCTCTGTGTTTTCTTTCCCTCGTTTGTGTGCATCTCTTGTTCCTACTCTTTCCTTCGATCTATCTTATCTCTCTGCCTCCCTCTTTCAGGGTCAGCATTCTGCCTTTTCTCATTATGCCACTCTAGGTATGCACGTCACTGTTTATTTATTTTCCTCTCTGTCGCTTACAATCATCGGTCTCCGACACTATCCCCGCGACCCCCACGGCCCCTGGGGATGTGGCACCCTCTTTCCCCATCTGCGAAGACTTCTTGGAACAGGGACCTGGGGAACCTCCATGAAATCCACCTCTAAAAAGGGTGTTTCGGGCACTGGGAGAAGCCTGTATTCCCGGGCCCCTCCCAGAGCAGGAATCTGGGGCCCAGGTTGGGTGCCAGCCTCACCCAGGGTGTAATTAGGGAGAGGGAAAGGGAGGAGGTAAATCCCTGGGGGGAGGGTGGGGAAAAGGGCTCTTCGGGGTTAAAAGGGAGGGCCTGAAAGGGGTCCCTGGGCAGAGGATTACCGGCGGCCCACACGGCAGGACTGAGGCACTTCCCCTCCACGACTCCCAGGTGAGCGGCATGCACCTCACCTTGGCTGGGGTGGGTCGCGAGAGCACAGGTGGGGACCCTCGGGTAGCGGACAGGAGACTTGTTCCAGCCTTAGTTTCCTTATCTACGGGACGCACTTCGGAGCCTCGAATCCCCAGCCCACCTGTGAAGGTAGGCGAACCCCGAAGCGCTGAGAGGCTGGCAGCCGGGACAGCCCCGGCCAGGAGAGCGCTCCCCTCGGGCGTAGGGAGAGCAGGACGCCAGAGCGGCGTCATTAGGGTATTTGCGCCCATTACGCCTGTTCAGGCCCCGATCGCCCGTCTGCCCAGCCCTGCGTTTGTCGGCCGCAAGTTAAACGGGTCCCCGCGGGCTGGGGTGGCCCAGGACGGGCGGACGGGCGTGGCAGGCGGGGGTCTCTGACCCGGCAAGTGTTTTGAACCGTCCCCCGCCCACCCGCACCCCCCCAGCCTAGGTCCTGGCCATGAGACCCTCACACCTCCACCTCTCCGCCGCCTCCGGCCCTTGGGGCCTCGAGAACCTTCTGCTGCCGCTACTGATGGCGCAACTCTGGGGTGAGGCCGGGGACAGGGCTCGGCGGGAGGCGCCGGACACCGGGGGCGATGGCAGAGTGGGCTCTTATCACCAAGCCCCGCACACTTCTCCTCCCCTTGGGACCCCAGCACTCACCCACAGATCCGGAGAAGTCCCGCCCCAAGTCAGACCCGCCCCTCTTCTAGCTCCGCCCTAGGTATCCCGCCCCCTTCACTCTTCCGAGATCCGTACTCCCCCTTTCTCCTCGCCGCGTCCTTTCCCCGCCCCTTCTTACTTCGCCCGATTTTACCCCAAGTCTTGCCTTAAGAGCCCTCTGCCCTCACCCCTTCTTCCGGCGAGTTGCGTTATTCCCACCACTACTTTCACCCACCAGGACCTGCTTTCTATCCCCGCCCCTTTCCGCCCCGCCCACCTTAGCCCCGCCCCTTCTGCCCCGCCTTGTTGCATTCCCGACCTCTTCAAGCTCGCTGCAGCGTCCCTGCTCCTCCAGACCCAACCTGTTAGGTCGCCTTACTCCATTCTTAACCCCGCCTCCTTGCCCTTTCACGCCGTTCTTCTCCGCCCACTTCCATTCAGTTCCTTCAGGATCCCCAATTTCCACGTACACTCTCGGGTTCAGGCTGTGCCCCCCCCGAAGCCCCGTCCCATGGCCCCACTCGGATCCCGCACCCAGTGCTTGCCCTGCTGTCCTGCCTGCTCTGATCTCCACCTCCTTTCTTTCTCCAGTCGCGGAGGCTCTGCAGCTCCCCGGAAACGACACGCACTCTCTCTCCGTGGCCTCCAGCGCCCCTTGCCCTTATAGGTCGCAGCCCTGGCAGGTGTCCCTCTTCAATGGCTTCTGGTTCCACTGCGCCGGCGTCTTGGTGGACAGGAGTTGGGTGCTCACGGCTGCGCACTGCGGGAAAAATAAGTAGGGAGAGCTGCTTAGGGACGCTACGGAGGGGCTGTGGAGGCAGGTCCCGGGGAGGGGGCGGGAAGGGCTGGGGTACTTGAGGGTATGGAACTAACAGCTCGATGTGGGGTCGGCCCTGGAGGGCTTCCTGTAGGAGGAGAGGTGGGCTTGTGCTGTGGCCACGAGGGGGCAGTGTGGTCTTTCTCAGAGTTTCTGGGCCCATCCAGAGCCACTGACCAGCTGATTCTGCTAGGGTTCCATTTAGGTGTAGATAGTTGTTTGCAGCAGACAGAAGCCAGGATCTGGTGTGGTTAGGACTTCAGAACTAAAAGAAATTGTTCATCTCATGAGTCCCCACTGAGGGAGGAAGAAAAGGGTAGGTTTACCAAGGTAGACCCTCTGCCCTCAATTCCTGCAGAACTCAGGGACCCAAACACCTGATCGTGTTTCCCCATGTCCCCCCAGATGAGGTCTCCAGCTCCCTTCTCCCCTACCCACTCCTCCCTCAGACCCAGGAGTCCCAGCCCCCAGGCCCCTCCCCTGCCAGGACCCAAGTGTCTATCCCCACCCCACTGCCTGTACCCTCCTTCCCAGGGACTCAGCCTTCAGTCTCAGTCCCAGTGAAGGCTTTGCATCCATGAGACTCTTCCCTCCCCAGGCCTCTGTGGGCTCGAGTTGGGGATGACCACCTGCTGCTTCCCCAGGGAGAGCAGATCCGCAGGACCTCTCTTCCTATTATCCACCCCAAGTACAAGGGCTCGGGCCCCATCCTGCCCGGGCGAACAGATGAGCATGACCTCATGCTGCTGCATCTGGCCATGCCCGTTGTGCTGGGGCCTCGAATCCAACCTCTACGCCTGCCCTATCGCTGTGCCCAGCCCGGAGACCAGTGCCAGGTCGCCGGCTGGGGCACCACGGCCTCCCGAAGAGGCAAGAACTGGGGGCCCTGGGGCCTGTATCTTGGGGAAGGAGGACGAGGGGCCTGGACTCCTGGGCCTGAGGGAGGGGCATTTGGGAGCCTAAAGCCTGTGTTGGGAACAGTCTGGGTATCTGGGCTCCTGGATTCTGGAGGATTGGGGGCCGGACCCCAGGATTACCTGATGTTTTCTCCCATCAGTGAATTACAACAAGCGCCTGAGTTGCTCCCGTGTCTCTATCCTGAGCCCTGAGGAGTGTGACGTCTTCTATCCTGGCGTGGTCACCAACAACATGATATGTGCAGGACTCAGCAAGGGTCAGGACCCCTGCCTGGTAGGAACTGGCCAGAGAGGGTCTCTGACTCATGGGAGCAGCATAGGGAGGTTATGGGAAAACAGACATCCCCAACCCCATAGCCACTCCCAGCCCAATTTCATCCCCACGTCCAGCACTATCCCATTCCTACGCCAACATCAACCCCATGTCCAACTCTACCTCCTTGGGTCCACCTTCTCATGCCCAACCCTGTCCCCAAGTCTACTCTCAAGCCAATCCCCAGCCCTAACCCCCTTCCCACCCCATCCTCAACCACATTCCCATCCTCAAGCCATGCCTAAGCCCCTACCTCAGCCCTATCTCTAGATCCAGCTCCATCCCTCACCTACCAAGAACTACAGTCCCAGCTCCATCGACTCTCCATTCTCATCCCCCACCCAATGCCCCCAAACCCCAAGTCCAACTCCATCACAACCCCACCCCACCCCAACCCCAACCCAGCTCCAACCCTACCCAACACCTCCCTTCCCCATCACTACCCCAGCCCCCAAGTGGCAGCCTTTCCACTGGTGTATTTATTTGATCTCTCCTTCCTCCCACCCCCAGAGTGACTCAGGTGGCCCTCTGGTCTGTGATGAGACCCTTCAGGGCATCCTTTCATGGGGAGTTTACCCCTGCGGCTCTGCTCAGCGTCCAGCTGTCTACACTGAGATCTGCAAATACCGCGACTGGATAGAGAAAACCATCGGCTCCAAGTGACCCAAAGGCCCTGCAACTGCTTCGCCATCTGCCCTCTTCCTCCTTCCTCCCCTCCTTCCCCCGCAGACAGCTGGACTCTCCCCCTGCCCCACTCAAACTTCTGTCACCCATCCACACCTATTAACATCTCTCGTCTTCCCTCATGCCTCCTGCCCACTGCTGTTCTCTGCCCGCGTTGAAGCCAAGATGCAGAACGTGGTGGCAAAGTTTTGTTCATGAGAAACGAGGAAGCCGGTGGTCACTAGTCTCTGAGAGAAGTTATCAATCACCCAACCTGGCTTCCTCCACCACTCCCTGATGTGTGACCTTGGGCAAGCCAAGCGTCTTCTCTGAGCCTCAGTTTCCTCACCTGGAAAATGGGAACAATGAAGTGTGTACCTCATAAACGTGTTATGAAGAGACTATAACGTGTGTAGATTGTTATGGTCATTGTCATGCAAAGTACTAACACGGTGGGTAGTGAGTTCTGATTAAATGGCAACAGGTCCTGGTGGGAATGTGTGGATTTTGTGTCCTGGGGAGAAAAGCACAGGGGTACCCTACCATCCCAACCCCCCATACCATCCCCATCCCCATCCCTCAGGGCTGATGGGAGAATTACATTCCTCACCCTCCTGTCAAGTTCCATGAAGCACCTCTTAACCACTTCCTTCTTCCCTCCCACTGTTTCCCATGTCTGGGTCTACCCAACACCTGTTCCTCCTGTCCCAGGAGGAACTGGGCTGTCTCTGAGTCATCTGGTACCTTCTGTGCCTTCCTGGGGCCACTGGAACTCAAGGGACCTCACCCTGCATCCGTCTCAGCCTCTAAGACCAGAGGACCTCACCCCACTTCAGTTGCTCAGTTTATGCAAAGAAGCCCTCTGAAATTTAGAGGAAATTTTTTGGTTTCTTTGTTAGATCCGTCCCCATCCCCTCACCTACTACCGGCTCCAATTCCAGCTCTACCACGTCTCCATTCTCATTCCCTGATCCAACACCCAGACACCCTAAGTCCAGCTCCATCCCCACCCCCATCCCAAATTGGCTTTGAAATTTTGTCCTGAAAATTGGGAGGAGGGCTTCTTGTCCTGTCCCTGAAACTGTCCCTGTGTAAATATTCCCATGCTGGGGGCTATTATACACAAAATCCAGGCAAAGCTAACAGAAGTTTCAGTGTCTCCACTTAGCCCAGACTTTGGAGTGGTAACGTAAGCAGAACACATGCACAGTAGAAATTTTCCATCCAGCACAGGTTGTTTTGTCCACTTGCACACCCCTCCCCCCCCTTTTTTTTTGGCGAGGCTTGTGGGATTTTAGTTCCCCGACCAGGGAACAAACCCGGGCCCTTGGCAGTGAGAGCACGGAGCCCTAACTACTTCCCTGTTTCCCTTTTCAAACACCAATTTATTTATTTAAAAATACAGTATTTCAATTTCATTTTATTTATTTTATTTTTAAATATTTATTTATTTATCTATTTATTTATGGCTGCGTTGGGTCTTCATTGCTGTGTGTGGGCTTTTTTCAGTTGCTGTGAGCAGGGGGTACTCTTCGTTGCGCAGCCTTCCCATTCCAGTGGCTTCTCTTGTTGCGGAGCACGGGCTCCAGGCGCGTGGGCTTTAGTAGTTGTGGCTCGTGGGCTCAGTAGTTGTGGCACGTAGGCTTTAGAGTGCAGGCTCAGTAGTTGTGGCGCACGGGCGTAGTTGCTCTGTGGCATGTGGGATCTTCCCAGACCAAGGCTCAGACCCATGTCCCCTGCACTGGCAGGTGGATTCTTAACCATTGGGCCACCAGGGAAGCCCACACCAATTTATTGAGCACCTGTTGTATGGCAGGCCCGGTGCTGGGCGCTGGGAACACAGTGGTGACCACAAGGTCCCTGCCCCACAGAGCCCACAGGAGATCGGGGCACAGGGTTTGAGCAGAGACTACACAGCTCTCTTCCGCTGACTATCCCCCCACTCCTATTAGCACACCCAGGAAACATCAGTCAGGCTTATCAGCTGAGTTCATTACGCAAGAATCAGAAGCGAAGTAGGTAGGAACTCAAAAACTCGATTCATTTTTAAAGGTAATTCACCCATTCCTTTAGTCACATCATAAATGTTTACTGAGCCATGTCCTATGCCAGGTCTTAGAGATGAATCAGAGTGAGCCCTACCTTCAGGAAGCTGCTAGTCAGGTCAGGAAGCCTTGCGTTCTTGTCATTTGGGTCTCCATTTAAAGGTCACTTCTTCAAGGAGGCCTTCCAGGATTGCCCTGGCTAAAGGGGTCTCCCCCTGTACTCCTCCTCCCTGGCCACTAATCCATTGCTCTGTTTATTTCTTTTGCAGCACTTGTTATAGCAAAAATGATCTCATTTATCTGTTTACTCCATAATGGTCTGTCCCCTACTTCCCCTCACCCAGTCAATGTGGGCAGGGACTCTGATTAATTCACTGTGGTTTTCTAAGCACCTGGTCTGATGCTTGACACACAGAAGGCATTTAACACATTGTTGAATTAACAAATAACACAAATTGATCAGTGCTGTAACAGAAGGAGGCATAGGGTGCCCCAAGAGGGCCTAAGGACTCCTCCTGAAGGAATCGGGGAAGGCTTCTCAGGTGAGGGGATATATGCATGGGGTTTTAAAGGATCAGTAGGAGTTCACCAGGAAGCAAATATATTTCTGTAACTCACTGTGTGACTTGAGCAAAAAACTTGAATGCTCTCTCTACCACAGTTATCCCCACTATGAAATAGAGATTGGTTAGACCCTTGTGAGAATTAAATGAGAAAGCATACATGAAATGTTTAGCCAACTGCCTGGCACAGAGTAAACAGTCAATAAAGTTAGCAATCAAAATGTTCTATAGGGCTTCCCTGGTGGCGCAGTGGTGGAGAGTCCGCCTGCCGATGCAGGGGACGCGGGTTCGTGCCCCGGTCCAGGAGGATCCCACATGCCGCGGAGCGGCTGGGCCCGTGAGCCATGGCCGCTGAGCCTGCGCGTCCGGAGCCTGTTGCTCCGCAACGGGAGAGGCCACAACAGTGAGAGGCCCGCGTACCGCAAAAAAAAAAAAAAAAAAAAAAAAAAAAAGTTCTATAAAGCGGTTAGTATGACACTTAGCACGTAGTGCGTGTTCAGTCCCTGGCCTCGAGGACTTCTCAGTCTGCAGAGGGTATAAGGCAACTGCAGCCATGGATAAAATGTATTATGATGGTGGCAGTGCAGGGCTCTATAGGTGAGGGACAAACATATTTATTGAATGCCTACCACAGTTGTAAGCGCTTCATATGTGTTAACTCACATAATCCTCCCACAACCCCAGTTATTATTGCTACTTAATAGATGGAGCAACTGAGAGAGGTCCAGTGACTTGCCCAAGGTCACACACTTAATAATTACTAGCATTGAGGTTTGGACCCACATGGTCCAGCTCCACAGTCCATGCTCCAAACCACTAAATCATGGTGAGTTGTACACATTCAAGGGGAGCCCAGACCCAGCCTGATAACCAGGCTTACAGCAACAGAAAGTGGAAGAAGCCTGGAAGTGCCCAGGCTGGAAAAGGTGGACTCTGCCTGGAGAAATCAGAGAAGGCTTCCTGGAGGAAGGGGCATTTAGGTTGGATCTTGAAGAATGAGTTGGAGTTCACTGGAAAAAGAAAGATGTGGAGAAAGACATTCACTCATTCAATTAACATCTCCTGAGGCCCCCCCATGATCCCAGCCCTGAACAGGGTGATGTGAGGGACACGGAGATGAGTCAGATCTGGGCTTGGCCCTCCAAGGGCTGCCCATCTGGTGAGAAGGAGGGATGGGGGGAGAGGCAGGAAAGATGAGGCAGGGAAGGACAGTGGAGGGGAGGAGATGGGTGGAAAAAAACAAGACCATGTTCTCAGGACTTAGCCAAGATATGGTGGCATTAAGAGAATGGGAAAAGTGCTTAGTTCCACCTAGGTTGGGCACCTGGATCCTTGGAGTGGTGAGGATGTGAAAAAGGAAGTAGGTTATCACAAGAATGAGTTAACCCAGCTGGAACCATGCTAGGAGAGGCCTCTGTCCTCGCGGAAAGGGGCCCAAACCCCCAGTGCAGGGAGGGTTCTGTGGGTGTGTACCTATGTGCAGCTCTCTTTGTAGCCTCTGCCACTCCAGACAGTGTTTCTGTCTCTCTTTCCTTACCTCCTCCTGCATCCTTCAATGTCTTCATCCCTCTGTTTTGTTTTGTTTTTCTTTCTCCCTCTTTCCCTGCCTCCCCCCATCCTGCCTTCTTGCTTGTCTTTTTGCTCTGAGTCCTGACTCTTTCTCCCACTCCTTGCCTGATTTCTGGGAGGTCCTTCTATGTAAACCTCCAGCCTGCCCAGTGCCTTGGTCCCAGCCCACTGCAGCTACATTCAAGATAAACTTTCTTCCACCCCAGGACTCCACTTGAGGGATCTTCCTCCTTTCCCTCTTCCTCCTCCAGGCCACAGAATATCCTGTATGTAGATGCTGTGACCAGAAGTCAGGGTTACTTTGGGCTCCTCCCTCTGGTGAACCCCAGAAGGACTATACGACCCAGAGCCCCTCCCCCATTTAGCAGGATCCCTGAGCCCCTCCCCCACTTAGCGGGATTCCCTGATGCTGCAGGCCACCAGCTCATCCTGACAAGTGGTCTCTCTCTGTGCTGTCTTCCTTCCCAAGGCCCCCGGGGAGGAGGCTTCCCCCTCCCCCTGGAGTATTTCCCAGCCCAGATTAATCACCGGGGCGGCCCCAGGGAGGAGGAATATAGTATGATTTACCGTAAAGAAGCACGGACTTGGAGAGCAGGCTCGAGGACCAAAGCACCCTGGAGGTCATGAGGCTGGGATTCATCTGTGCTCTGCTTTCTCTCCTGGAAGGTGAGGTTCCTGCCGTCCTGCCATCATGCTGCGCCTCCATGGCCCCCCAGCGCCCCTCTACCATGCTCTTTGTCGCCCAGGCGCCCACTCCTGCCCTCTAGGCATCCCAGCATCTGTCCCCAGCCCGCCCAACCTGGCTCTTCACCAACCCTTCAGCCTCTCACCCCCACCCCAGGGCAAAGCTGGGCAGACACCCGAGCCATCGGGGGCAAGGAATGCCGCCCCAACTCGCAGCCCTGGCAGGTCGGGCTCTTCTTCCTCACCCGACTCTTCTGCGGGGCGACCCTCATCAGTGACCGCTGGCTGCTGACAGCTGCCCACTGCCGCAAGCCGTGAGTGACCTGGGCGGGCCACTCTGGTGGGGGGCTGGAGGTCAGGAAAGGGAGAGAGCGCAAGGAGCCTCGTAGAGGAGGGAGGGAGCTGTGGGCAGGAAGAGCCGAGCCTCCATTTCTGTTCCCCAAAGTTCAACTCTTCAGAATGACAAAATGCCCACTCTCCAAATTCTGGCGTCCAGAAGAATCTGTTGCTAAGAGTGTAAGATTTGCAACGTAGACTCTTAGAAGCCTAGACTCTGACCCAGAAAAATCCAGAGTTGTAGAATCCTAAAATCTTGGATCCAGGAGATGTTACATTAGCTTCACTAAATTGTAGAATCCTAGATTCAGAGACTGGTAGACTCTGAGAAGCCTGGAGCAGCGCTGTCCAATGGAAATATAGCCCCAATCACAGAGGAAAGTTTTACGTTTTCTAGTAGACACATTAAAAAAGGTAAAAAAGAAATGAGTGCAATTAATTTTAATAATAGATTTAACTTGCCATCTCAAAATATTATTTCAACATGTAATTATCAATTTTTAAATATTTATGAATGACATAGTTTAGTCTTTTTTCTTTTTATACTAAGCCTTCGAAATCAGACATGTATTTTACAAGTACGGCATAGCTCAATTTGGACTAGCCACATTTCAAGTGCTCAATAGTTGTGCTGGATCGTGCAACCCTAGAATCTTAGATTCAAACTGTTCTAGCTACGTTCACTGAGCACAGAAGCTCACAGTCTTAGCATCTCTGAATTACAGTACCCTAGAATACTGTGATCCGTAGAATTCTAGAATCTTGAACCAAGAGAATTCTAGAAGCTTATATTCATACACGTCTAGAATCTGGTGGATTTAGTATCCCAGCATGCTCTCATTCAAGATTTCTAAAATCCCCAAAGTTTTAACCAAGAGAATTCAAGAGTTTCAAACTATTCGAATCCTAATCCTTACATTTCTAAAATCAAAGATTTCTAGAATTCTAGAATGATGAAATTCTTGCCTTATTATCTCAGAATATTAGAATTCTAGGTTCTTTGTTTCCTAGATTTCATTCAGATAATTTAAAAATCCTAGACATTTACTTATTTCATTGTGGCTGAGCCAGGTCTCAGTTGAGGTATGCGGGATCTTCGTTGCACCATGAGGGATCTTTTTTTTTTTTAGTTGCAGCATGCAAACTCTTAGCTGTGGCATGCACGTGGGATCTAGTTCCCTGACCAGGGATCAAACCTGGGACCCCTGCACTGTGAGCGTGGAGTCTTAGCCACTGGACCATCAGGGAAGTCCCCCACATCCTAGACTTTTTGATCCAGAGAAATCGAAAACATCAGAATCTCGAATTCATAAGATTCTAGAACTTGAGCCTCCTAGAATTCTAAAATCGTGGATTTCTAAGGTGTTAGAATCTTAGAATTCTAGAATCTTAGATTCTGGGCATTCTAACAGAATTCTAGAATCTACCTGATGCAGAAATCCTTTTTATATTCTCTGGGGAAAGGAGCCATCCCTCCTGTTTGAAGTTCTTCCCTCTAGGAACGAAGCACAGAGGCTATACAGGATGCTGTGTGAGAATTTCCCATCATGCATCACTCTAGGCTGGAGCCTCTTTTAGCTCAGGCCCGGACATCAGGCTAGGAAAACAATGTTCAGATTTCAGCCCCAAAGACAAAGAAAGGGAGAAGCAGAAATATGGAGGTACAAGAGATTCAGGAACAGGGACAAGTTGGGGCTGGGAGGTGGGGTTGGGACTGGTTTCCCAGACACAGAACCAAGGCAACAAGGTGACAGAGAGGGAAAAGGTAGAAATAACACCTCATACTCCTCAAACCCTGAGTTCTCAGTCATTAGTCTCATCCCTAATGTCAGAGTCAGAGTCTGGGGGATGGACATATAGACCCCTTGAGGGTCCCCAGCTATCCAGGGCATGAACCCAGAGCAGAACAAGTGGAGTTGGACTGGGACTGCAGTGAGAGGGCTTGAGGCCAGACCTCAGGAAGCATTGAGAGATGAGGGATTTGGCAGACAGGAAAAGCCTGAGCCTACAGATGACCCCAACTTGGGGATTTTCCATATCCCACCCCTTCCATACACACACACCAAAACACAGAGAGCCACTCCCTACGGAAACCACCAGATCTGTGAGGGCGGGGGGGGGGGGGGTCTGTGTTTGGGTGGTAGGTGGAGCCTTCACCTGTCTCCATGGTTCCAGGGGACTCAGGTCACCACTAAGGCTCCAGGTGGGGCAGAGAGGAAGGTGGTTTACTTGACATGGGGCTAGGAAGAGGCAGACAAAGAGATGGAGTAGGAAGCAGGGGCCCAGAGAGGGTGTGTGGCTTGTGGAGAGTCACATAGCATCCTGGTGGACAGAAGAAAGAGGACAGGGGCTGAGAAGACACCTCACCTTATCCCACCTTGACCTCTGGGACCTGTCCAACAGGTTTCTGTGGGTCCGACTCGGGGAGCACCACCTCTGGAAATGGGAGGGTACAGAGCAGCTGTTCCGGGCCACAGACTTCTTCCCTCATCCTGGGTTCAACAAGGACCTCAGTGCCCACGACCACAATGATGACATCATGCTGATTCGTCTGCCCAGGAAGGCATTACTGGGACCTGCCGTGCAGCCCCTCAAACTCAGCCGGACCTGCGTCTCCCCAGGCACCCAGTGCCTAATCTCAGGCTGGGGGGCCACATCCAGTCCTAAGGGTACAGCCTTGTCCACCACACACACCCTATGTTTCATGCCAGGGCTCTGAATCCCCTCTCTTTTTCTGTCTCTGCTTTTTCATCTCTATGTTCTATCTATCTATCCATATATTTCATCAGATCTAAATGCTATAAATTATAAGATGCATCATTATTCTACAACCCGCTAAAAACGAGAAAAGGAAAAAAGGTCCCATCTATCCTTGTATGACATCGTTTACGGGAAGGCACATCCTGATTTCAGAGATGTTTAAATGTGAAAATATATGCATCTTAGAATTGAAATAAGGTCTACGTAACTCACAATCACAAATCAGCAAATCCATCAGTCAAATTTGGCCTCCCACAGCAGTACTGGTTTTCAAAATGTCTTGAAAAAAAAAAAAACCCTCAGTTTGCTGCTGCCAACATTTAAAACCTGAGACATTTTACATCAAAGCCAAGTTTCTGGATTCCCTTGAAAAATTCAAGACTGGCAATGCTGGGTTCATATTTCTAAAATAATGACCATCGTTGGGCAGAATCAGTGGAGGCTGCCCCTTTCAAACAAGATACAGATTCTGTGGTCTGCTGCAGTTCCCCCCAAGGGCTGCTGTTTCCCTACAAGGCCCCCTCCCCCCACTTTCCCTCTATTTCTATCTAGTCTCTCTACATCTGTATCTCTGTCTCTGTCAGTGACCATCTCCCTGTAAATGTCTCCTCCCCTTTCTCTCGCTGCTTTCTCCCTGGATATCTCTGGGTCTGTTTCTCCCTATTTCTTCATTTCCTCCTCTGAGAATCCCTTTCCCCTTAAGAGGTCTCTATCTCCTGCCAAGGTCCCTCTTTTTCTCTGGGCGAGTTATATCCGTCTCTCTCCTTGTCTCTTGACTCTCTGCGTCTCTCTCTCTTTGGCCCTCTCCCCATCGTGTCCATCTGTTTCTCTTCCATGCTGTGGTTCTGTCGCTTTGTCACTTTCTCTTGTTTTTGTCTTGGGACTCTTACGCTGTGGCCCCGTGGGTCCCTCTTAGGGAAGTGGGGGGGGGTGCTGAGTGTGATGGAAACAGCTGTTGATCTTTTATGCACCTCCTTCCCCAACAGTGCAGTACCCACTCACGCTGCAGTGTGCCACCATTAGCATCCTGGAGCCCAAACTCTGCCAACGGGCATATCCAGGCCACATCTTCTACCGCATGCTCTGTGCCGGCCTTTGGGAGGGCGGCCGGGGCCCCTGCCAGGTGAGACCTCCTCTGGGAAGGAGAGGGATGGGTACCCTGCGGGGATTCCAGGGTCCTGGGGGAGAAGGGAGTTGGGGCCCCAGACTTCCTGGATCAGAGCAAGGAAGGAGCTGGGAAACCTGGGTCGTGGGAGGGGGTGGGACCAGGGCCGGGATTCCTGGATCTAAAGGAGGAGGGGACTGGGGGTTGGACTCTATGTCCTGGGGAAAGAGCTGTCCACAATGCTAGGTCCTAGGGGGAGGTGGGGGCTATGAGCCTTTACTCCTGGGTCTGAGGGAGGAGGGACTGGAGACCTGGACTCCTGGGTATTGTAGGAGGAGGGAAGTGGGAGCTTCCTGAGAGGGAGAAAGCGCCTTGTGTCATGTCCTGAGTAGACTGGCCTAACAGTTTCTCTGCTCTTCTTCTGCGCACAGGGTGACTCTGGGGGCCCCCTGGTTTGCAATGGGGCCCTGGCGGGTGTGGTGTCTGGGGGCTCGGAGCCCTGCTCCAGACCCCAGCGCCCTGCTGTCTATACTAGTGTGTGCCGCTACCTGGACTGGATTCGAAAAACCATGGAGGACAACTGAGACCGCGCATCTTAGAGGAAAGGAGGGTGGACGCAGGGTAGGAGGGTTTGCAAGACTCCAGCCTCAACGGTCTCCGCCTTTGGCTTCGGCTGGTCTGAAGACGCCTTCTGGGTATTCAAGTTCCCAACTTCCGGATATTCAGACCCCGGCCCCCGCGAACTATAGAGCCGCGCCCCCTTGAGAGGAGAGACACCTTCGCCCCTCTTGGCCCCGTATCTATGACGTCACCAGAACTGCCACAGCCCCCATGGAACGGCATCACCTTCGGCTCTACCGCAGTAAAGACATCCACTGAATAGCTCCTCCCTTCCGAGCTTTGGCCAATGAGATTTCCCCTCTGGACGCTACCCCCTGTGGCCACGCCTCCTTCGTCATAGATCCAGCCTCGTGACTTCACGGGAGGGTAGCTTCCCCCACGTGGAACTCAGGCAGTGTGTCTCTGCCCAGCTCTGGCCCGTTCTAGGCGTGTCCAGGGTTTGAATCCCGGCGGCGGCCTGACCGGGAGAAGTTGGGAGAGATTCTCTGTCCCCTCCGATCCAAGGGACAGAGAATTTTACGTTAAACGTGAGGAGACGTGCCTTCCTACCGCCTGTTTTGTGAGCTAAAGGATGGGGAACGGGTGGGCGGTGGAGGGCAGAGAGGGAACCACCACCGCGTTGCAATTCCCCATAAGCCCCGAGTAGGTCCTGCCTAAGTCTGTCTCCATCAGCCCTATTGCAGCAAGGCTCCTGGGTTCTGCTTGGGCTGGGCCCATCGCCCCCAGGGGAAGGGGAAACCAGGTCACAGCGCCTCCCAAACCTGCCTTTCCGGAATCTGCCAATCCGCCCTCAGAAGTCAGGACCAAGAAGACTGGCTTGTCTTCCATTCCAGGTTACTGACAACCCCCTCCTCCCACAAAAACCCAGGCTCCAAATTACTCCTTCCAAAAAGACTTAAGAATACAGCTGCCAGCCCCTCCTCCCTCAGACCTCAAATCCGGGCCTCCATCCCCCTCCTCCCTCAGACCCAGCAGTCCCGGGCCCCAGCCCCCTCCCCGCTCAGAGCCAGGAGTCCAGGACCCCAGTCCCATCCTCCCTCAGCTCCAGGAGTCAGGGGCCCTCACCCCCTCTTTGCTCGGACCAGGATGTCTGGGCTCCCCGGACATTTCTGTTTCACTCCCAGACCTCAAGAGTTAGCGATTCCATAGTGGCTGTTATCAATTTACAAGCATGGGCGCCAAGGGGGGAAGAGGGGAGGGTGGTGGGATGAACTGGAAGATTGGGATTGACATATATATGCTAATCTGTATAAAATAGATAACCAATGAGAACCTGCTGTAGAGCACAGGGAACTCTACTTCGTTGTACAGCAGAAATGAACACAATATTGTAAAACAACTATACCCCAATTAAAAAAGAAAAAGTTAGAGATTCCAGCCCCTCCTCCCTCAAGATTCTCCGCTCAGCCCCTGAGCCTCTCCTCGCTCATGACCAGGGTTCCAGTTCCCTGCTGCTCCGCCGGCCCCCGAGTGGGAGGAGCTGGGTTAGGGGGCTGGTGGTCCCAGTTAAGAGGCTCCAGAGTCTGTGCCAGGCAGGCAGAGCTGAAGTTCGGGGTGCCCTTCCTCCCGATCCGAATCAGTAGGTAACCCCGCCCCCCGAGCTCTGTAAGGTGAGAGGCCAGAGTTCTCAGACACAGGCATCAGGCCCCTGAGCTCCCTCCTCCAGGGCCCAGGACCTCAGCCTCAGATCCCTTCCTCCTTTGAGGCCCAGGAATCCGCACCCCAGCCCCTGCTCTCCAAGACTGAGGAGTCCCAGCTCCCAGTTCCCTTTCCCTTCAGACCCGGGCGTCTGGGATCCTAACTCCCTCCTTCCTCGGAATGTAGGAATCCAGCCCCTGAGCCCCTCACATTCAGGAATCTGGGGCCCCATCCCATCCTTCAGAGCCAGGGATCTGGGTCCCCAGCCCCTTCCTCCAGCGGGACCCAGAAGCACTACTCCAGAAGCTCTGCTTCCTCTGCAATCCCAAGACCCCTAGGATCTCAGCCCTGTCCTCTCTGTCTCCCGGACCCCACCATGGGACATCCCACAGCTGCTGCAGAGTCTGGATCGAGATGTTCCCGCTCTTGCCGTTGGAATCCCGGGCAGGTGGGGGGCGGAGGGGGGGCCCGGAAGTCATCCGTGGAGCACCTGAGCCTGTGGGAATTCCATGGTGGTGGCTAAGAGGGTGCATGTGGTGGCATGCGGGGAGATGGGAAGCACGCAATTACGTGTGGGAGCTTCTGCGGCATGGCTGGAGGCACGGGGCACGCGGCAGCAGGTAGGAATGTGTTGAGTTCTGCTGGTATCGCATGAGTGCGCTAAGCCAGCAGGACTGCCTGCTTAGGGGCACAGATACACACAGGAGTATACGGGGCATGTGGACACATGCTCAGGTGTGTGACTCTGTGTGTGATGACTCATGGGCTTCCATGAGTGTACCTGTGTATCTGTGGAGCAGCAAGTGCAAGCTGGGAGGCAAACACCGGAGGGGGTGTGTGGGTGTATCTGTTTGAAACCACAGTGGTTTTCCTGGCCCCTGCACTGACCCAGTGGGTGGTGATCCAACCCTCTCTCTCCTGCTGCAGGACACTTGAGAGCACAGGAGACCGAGGTGCTGGAGGGCCAGGAGTGCAGGCCCCATTACCAGCCCTGGCAGACGGCCTTTCTCCAGGGTGTCCAGCTAATATGTGGGGATGTTCTCATAGATGACCACTGTGTCCTCACAGCAGCCCACTGTAAAAAACTGTGAGTGGATTCCGGGGGCAGAGGTGGGCTGGAGCCTGGGGCAAGAGGGGGCTGGGGCTTTGCCTCAGGAGGCGAGAGCTGGGGACTGGGTCTCTGAGAGAAGAGGGGACCTGGACTCCTGGGTCTTAGAGAGGAGGGGGCTGGGAGCCCTTATCCCTGCCTGGCTCCCGAACTACCCCCATCATTACACGAAATACACAGTCCGCCTGGGAGATCACGGTCTGCAGAATAAGGATGGGTCAGAACAAGAAACGGCTGTGGCTCAGTCCATCCCACACCCCTACTACAACAGCAGCAACAAGGACCACAACCATGATCTGATGCTCATTTGACCATGTGAACGGGCATCCCTGGGGCCCAAAGTGAAGTCCATCAACCTGGCAGATCACTGCCCTCAAGTTGGCCAGAAGTGCACCATCTCAAGCTGGACCTCTGTCACCAGCCCCCAAGGTAGTGGGAGGGAGAGGAGAAGCTGGTTGGCCCAGTGGACCCCAAGCCATTGGCAAAGCTTTGCCTGTAGAGTAGGTAAAGAAAGGGAAGTGATTGTGATGTTGAAGTTCACGAGTGGTCCATGTTAGAAACCTTAAAGACCAGAATATTAACAGGAGTGGTGGGAGAAAGGAAACAAATGAACAGATTGCTAACAGGGCTCAAGAAAGTGGATGGATGAATGAATGAGTGGGTGGATGAATGCATCCCTCCTTTAAGGTGGAGAGTTATGAGACCCTTTATGGGTACAGGATTTTACGTAGTCTTCACAACAGACTTAGGATACGTGGGCTCCTCGGTGGCCCAGGAAAACAGGCTCCCTCTTCTCCCTCCTGAACCCAAGATTCCTCGCCCCAGATCCCCTCACACCCAGGAGTCCAGGCCTTTCCTCCTCCAGGACTCACAGTCTAGGTCCCCAGCTCCCTCCTCGCTCTGGACCCACAAGTCTGGACCTCCATGGAGGTCCTCCGTCTGGGGCTTCAGGGCTCAGGTAGCCCCTTGCTCTGCTTCACAGTGAAAAAACCGGGGCTCAGCTCCGAGAGGTGATGTAGTTCGTCAGGAAAGCAAGGTCAAGATTCAGGTCCCTGCCTGTCTGACTCCTAAGAAGACAATGGGATGCTGTGGAAACCTAGCTGCTCACGAACCAGGCAGGTCATTTCAAACCATGGCTCTGCCCCTTTTCTCTGGGCAAGTCCCTTCCCACCTCTTGTCCTCACTTTCCTCCTCTACAAAACTGGGATAATTATCCAATAGACTTTTAAGCTCCATGAGGGCTCAGGTTATATCTATTTGCTTCACTGTGTGTTCCTAGTGCCCAGGGTGGTGACTGGTGTACGGTATGTGTTCAACAAACATTTGTTGAAAGCATGCACGGATGAAAGAATGAAAGCATTCCTCCTTCAAAGAGCTGTTGTGAGGGTTAAATGAGACTGTGGGCCTATACCTTCTGGCACATAGAGGCACCAGATAGAATTTTTTCCCTCTCAAGTCTATTCTTCAAAGGTTAATAAGAAAGATTAATTCCACTGTCAATCGCCAATCCAACACTTATTTTGTGAGCATCTGATAGGCCCCCAGGTACTGTAGTGTACAAAACCTTATGGAGTTGCATGCTAGGTGGGGAAATAGACAATAAACAAATACATGTAAAATGAAATATTAGGTACAGTCAAGTGCTATAATGGAATATCATGGGGGGAAGAGAATAGGGAGTGATGGAGATGTGGTGTTTTGGGGTTTTTTTAAGATTTTTTTTTGATATGGACCAATGTTTTGAAAGTCTTTATTGAAGTTGTTACTTTATGTTTTGGTTTTTTTTGGCCCTGAGGCATGTGGGATCTTAGCTCCCCGACCAGGATCAAACCCACACCCTCTGCATTGGAAGAAGTCTTAACTACCGGACTGCCAGGGAAGTCCCGAGATGTGTTGTGTTCATTAGAATAGTCAGGGAAGGCTTCTAGGAAGAGGTGATATTTGGAAGAAGTAGGATTTAGCTGAGATTGAAGACCTGGTGGTCTGGGAATGGAAAGATTAGAAAGGGTCAGAGGTGTCCCAAGGGGGCACCTTAATTTGAAAATAACTCAGGGCAAGAAACGAAAGGTAGGGTCCAAAGGTCCTGCTTTAGGTGGAGAAAAAGAAACAGCAGGGGCCATGGCTTTGTTTCATGTGGTGAGAAGTGATGTGCCCTGTGAAATGTGTCAGAAAACCCTGTGCAGCTGTGGATACACAGAAGGGAGGTTAGCTACAGACAGGGATGGAGGAGAAAGGGTTGCTCTCTCTGGGAACTTGCAACCTCTGCCCCCTCAGAGAATTTTCCTGACACCCTCAACTGCACAGAAGTAGAAATTATTCCTGAGAAGCAGTGTGAAGATGCCTACCCTGGGCAAGTCACAGATAGTATGGTCTGTGCAAATGAAAGCAGTGGGGCTGATACATGCCAGGTGAGTGACTTCTGAAACCCTCTTCTTCCCTCATTCGCCCTGTAGAGACTGGAGGCTTGGCAGTGGGGTGATCCCCAAGAGTCAGCACCCCTAACTCTACAGAGGGGGAAGCAGGTTCAGAGAAGGCACACTCTCCCTGCAGGTGACACAGCACAGGAATCAGAATAATTGAATTGTCCTTGTTGTTTTCTTGGGAACGCTTGTCTGCAGGGTGGGGTGCAGGGACAAGGTGGGGATTAAAGGGAGTGAGAGGATAAGTCCGTGAAGGAAAGAGTCTGCGTCTAGAGGGTGCGCAAGCTCCCTGCGCTATTTCTCAGTGTCAGTGCCTGGAATCTGTGCTGACTTTACCGATGATCAGGTAGTCAGCTGTTTTTCTTCGAGTCCTGACTGGGTTCCCTAGCATGATTGCTTTCTCCTATGATTGGTTCCTTGGGGAGCAGTGCTGTCTTCCCAGCTGGCCACGGAATGGCGCCACTGACTTCAATGCTCCCTCAGTGAGCTCCCCAACCCCAAGGTGACACATCTTGAGATTTGCCGTAGATATAACACTCTCTTTCCTATTGGCTGCAACTTCAGTCTTCACGGCTCCCCTTGGATTTGTCCCCTTCATGGAAGCCCCGCCCCCTTTGCTTATGATTGGTCCCTTAGAGTAAGGGACAGCTGCTGCAGCACAGCAAGACACCAGTTCTCAGGTGTGATCATGAGCTGGAAGATGAGTCATCTGGCAAAGGATCAGGACATAAGTCTGTGTGCAAAGGAAGTATGAAGCTGGGTGTCTGGGTGGGACTTAGGAACGGGACCAAACCCAAAGGGCACGAGAGGACTGGGGATTTGGGGCTCTCGTCAACGTGGGGGCATGCATCATTAATAACAAGGCTATGGGGTTCCGAGTTCATTTTTAACCAAAAGAGATTCTGAGCATATGTGACAGTGTCCCAGGGAAACGTCCTTCTCAGATTGTGGGTTTGTGCAATGGTTAGACTATGGGCAATCCTCAGCATTCGAATTCTGACCGTTCTGCCTCCTGAGCCGTCGATTTTGCACGAGGGTTCTACCTTCTTTTAAACTTCCCTTTTTTCATCTGTAAAATGGGGAAGACAGTCCTCGCTTGGTCCCATGAGACGCATAGACACGTGGTTTGCAGAGCATCCAACACATCACATGGTAGATGCGTAAGGAATGGAAGCTGCCTCGTTCCTGGTAGGATGAGGTGAGGCAGCCCATGTTATTTCATTCGTTCACTTGCCTTGAGAAGTATATTTTGCTTTCCTCCACTTTAGAGAGGGGCAAAGTGAGGCTGGGAAAAGTTAAATCACTTACCTGAGATCACGAGGAGGGCACCCAGGGTTGGTGAAACCTGGGTTTGTCTGACTTGTGAAGTCAAGTTCTTCCTATCACGCCCTGTGGCTGAATGGCTCAGGGAACAAGGAATGACTGGGCTGTTGACTGATCTGTGGGTGACAGCGCTTTGCCAACCAGTATTTATTTAAGTGCCTCCTACACTCCCTGGTTTGGGCTGGGTGCTTATAAAAACACCTTTGAATGCAAGACACATTTCCTCTGCTTGTGAAGACCAGTGTTTAGCAATAAAGTCAGATTAAATAGTGAAGAACACGGAAGGACAGGGACTTCCCTGGTGGTGCAATGGTTAAGACTCCACACTCCCAATGCAGGGGGCCCAGGCTTGATCCCTGGCCCGGGAACTAGATCCCACATGCATGGCACAACTATGGAGCCTGCTGCTGCAACTAAGACCCAACACGACCAAGAAACCCCCACAACAACAGAAAGACAGATATGCCAGACTTCCCTGGTGGCACAGTGGATAAGAATCCGCCTGCCAACGCAGGGGACATGGGTTCTATCCCTGGTCCGGGAAGATCCCACATGCTGCGGAGTAACTAAGCCTGTACGCCAAAACTACTGAGCCCACATGCCACAACTACTGAAGCCCACGCTCCTAGAGTCCGTGCTCCACAACAAAGAGAAGCCACTGCAACGAGAAGACTGAGCACCGCAATAAAGAGTAGCCCCTTCTCGCCACAACTAGAGAAAGTCTGTGCACAGCAACAAAAACCCAATGCAGCCAAAATAAATAAAAAATTAAATCTTAGGACTTCCCTGGTGGCGCAGTGGTTGAGAATCTGCCTGCCAATGCAGCGGACACGGGTTCAAGCCCTGGTCTGGGAGGATCCCACATGCCGCGGAGCAACTAGGCCCGTGAGCCACACCTACTGAGCCTGCACGTCTGGAGCTTGTGCTCCGCGACAAGAGAGGCCGCGACAGTGAGAGGCCTGTGCACCGCGATGAAGAGTGGCCCCCCACTTGCCACAACTAGAGAAAGCCCTCGCACAGAAAGGAAGACCCAACACAGCCATAAGTAAATTAATTAATTAATTTTAAAAAATTAAATCTTAAAAAAAAAAAGACATATATGCCAAGCACACCAGAAGAGACATTCTGGTGATTGAGGAGTGGATAGCAGGGCTCCAGAGTAGTGTCTGCTTTCCTCTTCTTAACCGTATGCCGAGGAAGCAGAGGGCTGAAGAGAGAATCCAGGAACGAAGATTTGGACGACAGATAACAGATTGGAAGTCTCGCCAGAATTCCTCTCTTTGGGAAGCCAGGAGGGCAAGATACAGCTTGCTGGCTCACGGCGCTGTGAGGTCGAGTGGCCTAGCATCTGCCCCTACCTGATTTGGGAGCCCAAGTCGAGAGGGTTGACACACCTCATGCCCGGGGTCCCAGAGTGGAATTAGTGGGGTCGGGGGTCCGAATTCTGGGGTCTGGTTTGGAATTTGATGAGAGTAAGTGTCTCAGAAGTTTTGGGGACTTCACTTGAGTTTAGTCAGTGTGGGATCAACTGTATGGTGTTAAGGGGTGAACTTTATTTTAGTGTGTGAAAGGAAGTATGGAGTCGGGTGGGGTATGGAGTTGGAAAAGTGAAGGTGGGGTGAGGGAAAGAGTTTGACATGGAAATGGGATGGGATTTCATGCAGAAATTGGGCTGTAGATGAGAGTAGGGCCGGGACTGGAGTCAGAGTGTTGGGATTGGTGTGACTGGTGCATGTGGTCAGGTTTGGGACAGAGGCTATGGTGACATTCAGTGTTTGGGTCAAGGTTGAGTTTGGGTTATGGTTAGGGATCCAGGGTTTGAGTCACGAGTCAGGGTTAAGGTTGATTGAGGGGTGGAATCTAGCCTGAGTTGATATTTGGAGGCAGGAACTTGGTAGGAACTAGATTCCAAGTTGACGTAAAAGTTTAGAATTGGTCAAGGATATAGCAGAATTGAGGGTTAGGATTGGGTACGACTTAAGGTTTCAGGTTAAAACTCATGCTTGCATCAATATCGGTGTTGAGCCTTAGTATATGCGTCTTCTACCGTCAGATACCAAGCTTGGTCAGAATTCAAAGTGAAACCTATGTGATACCTTTTTACATTTCTATAATTTGACTGTATCCTTTACTGACGTCAGTGGTGGATGAGAAGATAGACTACCATCTTTCAATATGCGTATTTATTCTGTTTCCCATACAACATTGTTTCGTTTTGGAATATGTGTCATGTGATATTCAGGCTTATAATAAAATAATTGTATTATTAAAAAAAAGATTGGTGTTGAGAATTGTGTCAAAGTAAGGATTGGAGTTAGAATTATGCGTGAAGTCCCTGGATTCTCTCTTCAGCCCCTGCCTCCTCAGCATTCTGTTAAAAAAGGGTGAGGTCTTGTTCACTCTCTCATAGGCGCTTGGTCATATCCAGCCGTGTCTTCTCACTATCCATCCATCAAGCAAGAGACCTTGAAGCCTTAACACCTGTCTCCCTCACCACAACTTCCATTCAACCCATCACCAAACCCTGTTGATTATCCTAAATGCATCTTGAATCCATCCACTTATTACCACCTCCACCTCCCCAATGGCTTTATCCAAGTCATCATCTCTCATCTGAACAATAACAATAGTTTCCTCATGTCTCCACATCCCCTTAAAATCCCCTTCGTATAGCAGCTAGAAAACACAAATCTTGTTATGTCACTCCATCTCTCTGCTTGACCATCTGCGGTGTTTTGACTTGGTCCACCAGCCACTTCTCTCCCCAGTCCCAGGAAGGCTTCCACCACTCCAGAGTTAATATCCAGAAGGGGCACCATCTTGAAGAAGAAGAAAAGAGAATTCTTCCGGCGTCTCTTTTTGGAAATAAGAACGTCTTTCCGAGAAGTGCCCCAGTGGTCTTCCCCTCATTCCTCATTGGACAGAACTGCATCACATGTTCATTTCTAAACCAATCGCTGGCAGGCAGAAATGGCTTTTCTGTTTGGTGCAGTAAAGGTTACAATCATGATGAGGATAAAAGATTATCCAAACAAAATTGGGGCTCTGATAGAAAGACAGAAGGAATGAATGTTTGAGTAGGCAGCAATAATGTCTATTATGGGCCAAACTATGGGACAAAAATAGAGTTGGGGTAGGGGTCAGGATTGAGGTAAGATTTGGGCTCAGGGCTGAGGAACAAATCACATTTTGGGGGTCTGATTTAGAAGTTGGGGTCAATTCCACTTTTAGGAACTTGCCTTCAGGTATAATGGTTCCCATCTCACTCAAGGTAAACACCAAAGTCCTACACTGATCTTTGAGGTCCTCTGTCATCCTGGTCCTATTATCTCCCCGACCTCATGACCTGTCCTTGTCCCCCTGCTCATTCAGCTCCAGTCAAAAGGGCTCCCCTGCTAGAACATTCTACGCATGCCCGTTGCCTAACTTACCTGCCCATTTGCTCTGCCTAGGACTCACTACCTCCAAGGAGCTACATGGATCAATCCACCATCTCCTTTGAGATTTTGTTCAAATGTCATGTTCATGTGGAATCTTCCTAATATTATAACCCCAGGGGTCCCTGAGAGTGGAGGAAACCAATAACTCCCTATCCCTCTTCCCTGCTCTTTTTAAAAATTTTATTTAAATCTTTTTATAAATTTTATTTATAAATTTTATTTATTTTTTATTTAAATTTTATTTATTTTTAAAATTTTATTTTATTTATTTTAAATATTTATTTTATTTGAAGGTGCACTGTGACTCAGACAGTCCCCACGATATTCTTCCTTGTTCCCAGGTTCTCCACGTGACGTTTCTGCTTTTTTCCTTTTCAATGTACATTTCTCTCGGTCTTGTATTTTTTTTTTTTTTTTTTTTCTGTGTTTTAGCACCAACTGCAACAAAGCAAGGCGATACTGCCTCAAATATTAGACGTGAAAAATAATCACGGGTGACTGCCTGGTTGACCTTGAAAATATACTGAGAACAGAGCTCTACTTCCTGTTCATTATTAGTTGCAAGGTGACTCTGAAATAAATACAGGTCTGTTGCTTTCTCATACAGTCTGGTGGCATAACAAAGATGTTTTTTGACCTTCTGATGCATAATAGTAAGTTGCAGGCACATAGGAATTATAAAATATATTTATTAAATGATTGTTAAATGGCTGAATGGTGGCATTGATTTAAATACCCTCTTCCCTGCTTTTATTTTTCTCTGTAGTACTTACCAACATCTAACAAACTATTTATTTTATATATTTACTTTTGTATTCACAGTCTCCACCCACTAGAACAAGAGGCTGTATGAAGAAATTTTGTTTTTTATATGAAGAAATTTTTGTGTACTTTGCTGACCACAGTGTCCCCAGGAACCAGAATAACTGCCGGCACAGAGGATAAGCTTAGTAAATATTGCTTGCGTGAACACAATCAGCGAGGATGAATGTACAAGGAAGCTCAACCCAGCATTATTATAATTAAAACTATCCCCAAATACTCCAACTTGAAACAGACTACGTAAGTCAGGGTACAACTATAGTATGGGATGTTATGCAACCATTAAGAAGGAAGGAGACCCATTTAAACACACTAAGAGGAGGGACTTCCCCGGTGGCTACTCTGAGCTTGCAATGTAGGGGGCCCGGGTTTGATCCCTGGTCAGGGAACTAGATCTCACACGCATGCCACAACTAAAAGTTCACATGCCACAACTAAGGAGCCTGCCTGCCGCAACTAAGACCCAGCACAACCAAATAAATAAATATTTCCAAATTTTTTTTAAATAGATAAATATACTAGGAGGAAAAATTTTTCAAGGTAATTTATAAAGAAAAAGGTTATATTAGATAATGTTTAGTACAGACCTTTTTGTTATAAATACGTAATATGTATAGAAATCTCTGTATCACAGGAGAACAGAGACTATATTGATAAACGTAAGTATTTATCAGGGTGGAGTTAGGGAAAGCGTTTTCTTTTTCATTCATACCCTATATTACGTTCAAAAGACATGACTGGGTTCCAGCCTGAACAAATTATCACAAGCTCGTCAGAATTACGGTATGGGCTCTAGGTCATCCCTGAGAGGGGATTGGGGCAAGAAAGTGGCCCCAAAGGAGGACCCAAGTCACAGCGCATTTCCTGAGCTCAGCCACTCCTTGAATCTGCCCCTCGGAAGCCAGAGCACCTGCGGCTCCTGCCTCCGTAGCGGCCACCGGGGATGCTGGGCCCAGAGGGTGCTGCGGGAGGGTGGAAGAAGTAGAGTGCTGCCAAGTGAATTAGCTGCCTCGGGGCTTCGAGATAACCAGATGCACAGGAAGAGTGTCTCAGAGCCTTTCCCACCTGCATCCCGGGGCGCTGAGGGCGGGGGCGGGGGCGGGGGCTGGACGTGGTATAAGACTGCCGCCCTCGGCAGGTCCGGAGACACTTGACTCCCAACCGAGTCTGCGCCCCACGTCAGATCAGGCCCTCCGGAGGTGAGAAGGGGCCTCATTTGGGGGGGGGGGGGCGATGAGGCTGGCTGGACAGCTGACTCCTGTTCCTGAGGGGAGGGGGCAGTGGGAAGCCTGGACGCCCGCGCCCGGCTCTGACAGATGAGGGGCTGGAGGTCTGCAATTTCTGGTCTCTTAGGGGAAAAGGAACTAGGGGTACAGACTTATGGATGGCGAGAGATGGGAGACCAGATTCCTGGGTCCCAAGGGGAAAGACTCCTGGGTCTGAAGGAGGAGGGGGCTGGGGGCCAGGACTCCTGCTTCCTGAACTCTGTCCTTCTCCCCAGCAAAAGAGACCCCTCCTCTACCTGGCAGCCCCTGAGAGACTCAGAGAAGCCACCATGGCAGGATTCCTTCTTCCAGCCCTGCTGACCCTACTGCTGTCCTTAGCCCTGGGATCTGCTGCACAGGAAGGTGAGGGCCGGTCTGGGAGGGCTGCCCTAACCCTTGGACCTCCCATCATCCCCAGTGACCCTCTTCAAGGGCCCCTCTCTCCAAGGGGTCCCTGAGTCAGGACCTCCCTCTGCTCCAGCAGCTTTCTCCCTCAGAAGACAAGACTCTTCTGCCACTTTTCTTCCTGCTTCCTTCTGACTCCTGGGGTCTCTGTGTCCCCCGGGCCCTGTCTTCTGCACTCAGGGTCTCTCCTATGAGCTTCTGTCGTCAGCCCCAGACAGACAAGATGCTCCTCCTGGGTTTCTGAGTGGGCTGCCTCTGTCTCTCTCCATCTCCATCTCCTGCTTTCTCTGCACTGTTCTCCATTTCTGCCTCTGCATTTCTCCCTGTCTCTCTGTCTGTCTCCATCTCTGTCTCCAAATCCCTCCGCTGCTGACTCAGCCTTCCTCTGAGGCTTACTACCCATGTTTTTCTCCATGTCTCTCTCCAGCCCAGGATAAGAACGGCGAGAAGATTATTGATGGGATTCCGTGTCTAACAGGCGCCCAGCCCTGGCAGGTGGCCCTGCTCAGAGGCAATCAGCTCTACTGTGGAGGCGTGCTGGTCAACGAGCACTGGGTGCTTACTGCTGCCCACTGCCTGATGAAGTACGTGGGCACGGGTGCTCTGAGCACTTCCAGCTCTCCCTCTGGGTCCCTGCCCACCCCCCAGTCTCTGTTCCACCGACCCCCGTCTCTGCCCTCCCCCCTCTCTGGGTCTCTGTCTTTCCCCCCCACCCCCGCCCAGGATCTCTGTTTTTCTCTCTCTGGGTCTCTGTCCCACTCTCTCACTCCCAGTGACGCTATGAATGTTGCTCCGTTCTCCCAGTTCGTACAACGTGCATATGGGCAGTGAATACCTGAGCAGAGGCCAGAAGATCAGGGCCACAATGTCATTCCGCCACCCTGACTACTCCACGCAGAGCCAGGCTAATGACCTCATGCTGGTGAAGCTAAGGACGCCGGCCAAGCTGTCATCCACCGTGAAGAAGGTCAACCTGCCTTCCCGCTGTGAACCCCCTGGGACCACGTGTACCGTTTCTGGCTGGGGCACCACCACCAGCCCTATTGGTGAGGCTCCCTCAGTGACCCAGGAGCCCCAGATCCTGAACCCCTCCTCCCTCAGACCCCGGAGACCAGGAATCAGGTCCTTTTTCAACATCCTAATGTTGAGCACCCCAGCCCCCTCCTCCTTCAAGGTCTAGGATCCTGGACCCCCATCCTCTCCCCATCAGGACCCACGGGTCCACAGTCCCAGGCCTCTGACTAACAAGCCCCCCCACCCTCATCTTGCAGCGACCTTTCCAGAGAAACTCATGTGCACAGACGTCGACATCATCTCCTCTGAAGACTGCAGGAAGGTTTACAGGGACTTGCTGGGAGATTCCATGCTGTGTGCTGGCATCCCCAACTCCAGCACCAATGCCTGCAACGTGAGCCCTCCTTCCTCCCCCGCCCTGGGTCCCTGGCTGCTTCATCTCAGCACAGAGCCCCATCTCCCCCCTCTATCCAGAATCTTTGCACCTGACCTTGGCGCTGAGCATTCCATCATCACCCCCCGCCCCACCCTAGCCCAGCTTTCCTAGCTTTCTCTATCCCATTCTCTGCTCAGGTCAGTAGTGGCAGCCCAGTGGGGGCTGGTATGGCCCTGAGGATGAGGCAGAAAGATGAATGGGAGGGGCTGGGGATGGGCAACATGCGGCCAGGATTAGGGGAAGGCGAGTGAAGCCTTGGCTTCAAACCCAAACCTTAAAGGGGAGGGTGTGCCCAGAAAACTCAGTAATCAAGATAAATCACATTCTTATGCAATATTTTTTTAAAAAATCTATGCAAAAGTCCACGATGAACAAAATGTCAGAATTTTCAATAAAGAGGCATCAGTCTTACTGAATTTCCCACTTACCTCAGGCTTCAGTAAGTCTCAGCACAGCCCTGTACCGACCCTTTATCTAAAATTGGGATACTGTGTTTATCATGGACTTTTTCATATTAAATTCAATTTTAAGGTATTGCAGGAAAATACTGTTTATTGCAATTACCGAAGTTAATGTCTCACTCACCTCACTTGGGTCCTGGTCCCGGGCAAAGAACTGTCTCTCCCCTCCTCTTTGTAACCCCCTCCCTGTCTCTGAACAGTATCTTCCCACATCTCCCTTTACACCTAATTTCATTTCATTCTTTCCATCAGTGTTGCCACCCACCCCCGCCCCCATTGGCTGTCTGCTTCTGTCCCTCTTTTTTTTTTTTTTTTTTTTGGTGGTACGCGGGCCTCTCACCGTTGTGGCCTCTCCCGTTGCGGAGCACAGGCTCCGGACGCGCAGGCTCAGCGGCCATGGCTCACGGGCCCAGCCGCTCCGCGGCTTGTGGGATCCTCCCAGACCGGGTCATGAACCCGTGTCCCCTGCATCGGCAGGCGGACTCCCAACCGCTGCGCCACCAGGGAAGCCTGTCTCTCTTTTTATCTGCCTACCTCTCTGACGCTCTCTCCAGCCCCTACACAAGTGTTTCTCTGTCCTCCCTCTACTGCTCCACCGTTCTTTTCTCCATCCTTTGCTTAACTCTCTTCCTCTTCTCTGTGATTCCCTTTCTTTGTCTCTCTCCCCGTACCTCCACTCCTTTTGCTCTCACCTGCACCCTCAGCTGTCAGGGGTGGTGGGAGGGTAAGTGTTAGGGATGGGGTGATGGGCCAGGAATGTGTGTCCTAGAGAATGGGACATCCTTCTCTTCCGCTAGTGAGGGCCGGCTTCACGAATGCGCAAGTTGTACAGTGACACGCGCTCCCACACTCAGGAGAGTCCCACCCTCGGTTTAAAGCACTCCTGTTGCTGTCTTGAAATTCTTAATACTTTCTGAGCGAGGGAGCCCACACTTTCATTTTGCACGGGGCCTTATGAATTGTGTCACCGGTTAGGACCCCGATTTCCAAGACCAGCCTGTCCCTCTTTCATGCCCATGTATCCATTCCCTGGAGATACTGCCCCTCCTCCCATGGGCTTGTCGCTGAGTCCTCAAAGATGGGGAAGAAATGGGGCTCTGACCCCCGGAAGCCCTGCCCCTTCCCTGGGATTGGTCCCATTGGCCGGGGCTCAAGCCAATGTCTTCAGAGAACGTGGTTTGTCTTCTCCATGATGGCCCTAATTCCTGCTCTACTATTGGTCCCCAGAGACTATGAGTCTCTCCCCATTGGCCGGGGTGGAAGTCCAGGGTCTGGCAAGACAAAGGCTGACAACCGTGGGGGTGTATGAGACAGAAGTGGGGGCGGGACTTCACTCTGAAGCTGAAGCTAATTTGCTTTGTCCCCTCCAGGGTGACTCCGGGGGACCACTGATGTGCAAAGGTACTTTGCAAGGCCTGGTGTCCTGGGGAGCTTTCCCTTGCGGCCAACCCAACAACCCAGCTGTCTATACCCAAGTCTGCAAGTACATCGATTGGATAAACACCACCATCAGCACGTATTGCTAATCTCTCCGTACTCCCATCTCTCCATCCCTACACCCTGAACAGGAAATTCACAGAAATAAGGACGTCGATGATCTACAGTCATACTTGACTTTACTTTTCCTCAAAGACATATCAAAACCTCCACAATATGCCATGTGTGTAAGTCAATCAAATCAGCAAGGACTTAAAACCAAAACACGAGACACAAAAACCTCAGAGCTGGTAAAGAAGTAGTGAGACCAGCACCTTCGGCCACTGAAACTGTAAATTCATACGATTTTTATGGAAGTTGATTGGGCAACGTGAATCAGGACCCTTGTTCTCCACCTTTGACCCAGCAATTCTGGTTCTAGGAAGATACTACTAAAAAAAAAAAAAAAAAAAATCCAAAATGTGGAGCAAGGTTTGAATTTATCACAACATTATTTATCATAGCAAAACAGTGGAAACACTGAATATGTCCGGAATCAGTGGAGTGTTTAAGTAAACAATAGGCTAGCTTGAGACAAGGATATTATGCAGCTGCTAAGGATAATTACGCAGAATTGTTAGTGCTATGCAAGGATGTTTATGCTATGTGATGTTAAATGAGAAAAGGAAGATACGGAAATATATGTGTATGTGATCATTGCTATGTAAAATGAAAATATTCACAAAATAAAACCTGAGATCATGTGTACCAAACTGCATACGGTGGTAGTCATGGGAAGGTAGCCTGCTTCTTTGCATTTACTTTTCTGCGGGTATGCACGTTTATAACCTGAAAAACAACAGTGGAAAAGCTCTGGAGTTCTAAGGTGGAGGAGAGGAGACCCTTAGAGAGGAGAGAAAAATGTATCTGGTTCTTGGTCCCTTGCCTTGCCTCCCTGCTCAGCGGCATATTTTTTCCCCATTTTCTGGGTCTCCGTCTTCCTCATCGGTAAAATGGAGAAGCGAAAGAGGAAAAGGGAAGGTAAAGAGAGGTAAAAGGGAGGGAGGAGAGAATATGTCTACTTCTTCAGGGTGGAAAGGGGCGTGAAAGTGTTTCTGGGCATTTCACGGGTGACAGACTAGGAGAGAGGGAGAAGGTGAGGGGGAAGCATAGGGCTGGCAGGAAGACAGGACACCTGGGTCCCACGGGGGCCCGCCAAAAGTGAGCCCCCAGCATCCTGGATGCCAGGGGAGGCTGGGGGCTGGGAACCCAGGTAGGTGGTCTCCTGTCCTCAAGAAGGCAGAGAAGGGGCCTCAGAAAGGGTGGAGGTAGGAGTCGCAGTGACTCAGCCTGGCCATGCCCCTACTCCTGCCATCCAAGTCTCGTGGGCAGCCATACCTCAGAAGGTGCTGACAGAGGGAGCCTCTCCGCTGCCCAAGACTCACCTCTCCTACCTGTCTTTCCAGGTTCTCCCCCAGAACCCTCGCCTGGCCGACATTCTCCTCTTGTTGAAGCTCCGCCGTCTTCCCCTCTCTCCTAGCCTCCTATTCTCCCACGCGTCTCCGTACTGCAGGAATCCTGGAGCCACCGTGGAATCCCTTAACTTCCTCTGGTGCTCCTGTGCACAGGAGGCTGAGCCCCCGCCTCCCTCAGACCCAGCAGTCCAGGCCCCCAGCCCCTCCCGCCTCTGGATCTGTGTCAAGTTTAAGGAACGTCAAGAGTATTTGGCCACCGCCCTCATGAAACTCCATCAACTTCCCCTCTCTCCAGCAAGCCACCCCAAATCCACATTCAACCTAAAAGTTTAAAAAGTAACAAAACATGGGGCTTCCCTGGTGGCGCAGTGGTTGAGAGTCCGCCTGCCGATGCAGGGGACGCGGGTTCGTGCCCCCGTCCGGGAGGATCCCACATGCCGTGGAGCGGCTGGGCCCGTGAGCCATGGCCGCTGAGCCTGTGCTCGGCAGCGGGAGAGGCCACAGCAGTGAGAGGCCCGCGTACATGAAAAAAAAAACAAAAAACTTCATTTTTCTTTGGGTAGCTGATAAAATGTAATAGTTAAAGACACTGACTCTAGAAACTGCGCTCTTCGGGTGCCAATCCCAGCTCTGGCAGCTGCCAGCTATTCACCTTTGAGCACGTCACCTCCCCACCCTTGTTCCTTCAACCTTGAAATGAGAGAAGTAGCACCTGTTTCCCAGGGCTGTTATGAAGATTGTATAAGTTTACTATTCAGAAAGTGCTAGAACACTGTCTGACACAGAATAAGCCTGCAATGAGTGTTGGGCTTTTTTTGTTTGTTTTTGGCTGTACCACACGGCACGTGGGATCTTAGTTGCCCAACCAGGGATCGAACCCGCGTCCCCTGCATTGGAAGCGTGGAGTCAACCACTGCACCGCCGGGGAAGCCCCTGAGTGTTGGTTTTTATTGTTCGTGGCTTCTGGCTCTCTTCCCTGCTTGCACTTTCGTAAAGTTTTCTTGTAAAACATTTTCTTTATTGAAGACTTTTGCAGAGCGTGTCACTTGGGAGAAAAACATCTCATAAATAAGCCTGCGCGGCGTGTGGGGATGGCAGAACCATGAAGGCCACTGGCAAATGCCTAGAGCTGGGGACCTCATTCTCTCTCTTAGAGGTTCTTCCACTCCCCACTGCCTACCACCTCCCTCCTTTCCCACAGGGCTCCCAGTAACTCCTCCCAAATCCACCCATCCCGTATTATAGTAAGGTGGGACCAGACGGGGCCCCAAGAGACGCGCCATGGCCACTGCCATGTTGGAAGCTGAGTTCCGATTCCGGCTCCACCGTTTCCTGGGTGTTTGAGGTTGAGCAATGAAATTCCTTTCTCTGAGCCTCAGTTTTCTTTTGTGTAAAACAGCCGTGGGAGGAATGAAGTCATTTAGTCATTTGGTCAACATTTGCTCAGGCTTCCTCTGGCCCGAGTCCTGTGCTGGTGCTTGGGACGTAGAGGTGAGCGAGAACCAGCGCCTACGCTCAAGGAGCTCATGGTCCAGTGGGGGAGGTGGGTGTGGATCCAGACGGTCACCCTCCAGCGTGACATGAAGGAGGCACCCGCTGTGGGATCTTAGTTGAGAGTGACTAACCCATCTGCAGAGGGTTGGAAGTTGGGTGGCGTTCAGGGAAGTCTTCCTGAAGGAGGTAATGTTTAAGCAAAGACTTGAAGGACAAGTTGTTACCAGGAGAAGCTGGGAAGAGCATTCTGGGAGGCGGGAATAGCCTAGGCGAAGGCCTAGAGGTTAGAAGACATGGAATGGTTCAGGAAAGCTTCAAGTAATCTCCACGGCTGGAGCACAAGAACACAAGTGGGTAGAGCTGCACTGAGAATGTGGCAGCCACTCGCCTTGGTGGCTCCTGACTCGTGAACTGTGGCAGCTGCAACTGAGCTGTGCTGTAATTGTAAAAGACACATCGGATTCCAAGCATTTATCATGCAAAACAATAAGAAAGCAAACCACCTCTTTAAAACTGTATTTTGGGGACTTCCCTGGTGGTCCAGTGGTAAAGAGTCCACCTTGCAATACAGGGGATGTGGGTTCGATCCCTGGTCAGGGAGCTAGTATCCCACATGCCTCGGGGCAACTGAGCCCATGGGCCACAACTACTGAGCTCGCGCGCCTCAACAAGAGGCCCTGTGCTGCAAACTACAGACCCCACGCGCTCTGGAACCCGCGCACCACAACTACAGAGCCTACGCGACCTGGAGCCCGGGCGCCACAACTAGAGAGAGAAAACCCGAATGCCACAACTAGAGAGAAGCCCGTGCACCACAACGAAGAGCCCGCGGGCCGCAACGAAAGAGCCTGCGTGCCTCAGTGAAGATCCCGTGTGCTGCAACTAAGACCCGACGCAGCCAAAAGACATTAAGTAAATAAATAATAAATCTTTAAAAATAAAATTGTATTTTGATTTCACATTGGAATACTATTGTTTTGGATGTATTGGGCTGAATGAGATGTTAAAATGAACTCTTGTTTTTTGGGTTTTTTTTTTTTACTTAAAAAAAAAATTGTGGCTACTAGAAAATTTAAAAGTGCATGTGGGGACTTCCCTGGTGGCGGGGTGGTTAAGAATCCGCCTGCCAATGCAGGGGACATGGGTTCCAGCCCTGGTCTGGGAAGATCCCACATGCTGCGGGGCAACAAAACCCGTGCGCCACAACTACTGAGCCCGCGTGCCACAACTACTGAAGCCCAAGAGCCTAGAGCCCGTGCTCCACAAGAGAAGCCACCGCAATGAGAAGCCCGTGCACCGCAACGAAGAGTAGCTCCCCCTCGCGGCAACTAGAGAAAGCCCGCACGCAGCAATGAAGACGCAATGCAGCCAAAAATAAATAAATTTATTTAAAAAAAAATGCATGTGTACCTGGCATTATATTTCTTTTGGCCAGTACCGCTGTGGATGCTGGGGGACCCAGGCCAGGGCTGTGAGCCAGACAGAGGCAATGTCAGCTCTGACACAGGAAGATGCCTCAGAGGTCAAGTGAAGGATACAGAGAAGGGGAAGAGTTTGAGGTAATGGTCCAGGTGGGAGAGAAGCAGGTCTGAGCTGGGACCGGGGACATAGGGATGGAGAGAAGGGACCACACGGAGAGAGGGGGCAGTGGGATAGGACTTGGGGATCAATGGGCCATGAGCGGTCCAACCTGGTACCTGGGAGGATGGTGGGTCCTGAGAACAAGATGCTGGGTTCAGTGGGGAGATGAGTGAGAAGGGCCTGGGGGAAACTGGGGGGCGAGGGGAGCAGCCCCAGAGAATATATCAAATGCCAAATTGGTTTTCATCCCAGGAGTGACAGGGGAGAAGCAAAGGTGTTAGCAATTAGATTTAATGAAAGAATTAAATGCTACCCACAGTGCCAGGCCCAAGCTGGTGCTGAGGTCGACGTTATTCATATCAGTTGCACTTATTGCTCAATGACTTTCCCCAAAGCTTCCCTTTTCCATCTTGCCCGTCCCTGTGATTATCACACCCATTTCCCTACAGGCGGCCGCACGTACACCCATTCCTCCAGCTCATGCCAGTCTGCCATTTCCCTACAGGCACCAGACCCTTTAACTACCTCTCTCCTCCTGACTAAAACGCCCAAGTTTAAAGACACCTCTTCAAATCTTCCTGGATCCCCCCCATAGCTTCCTGGACCCCCGTTTCTCATCACACGCTTCCTGCATTCCCGTTTATTTCTGTGTCTCTCTGTACACGTTAAATCTCATCAACAAGTCCTGAAATCCTCCCGGGTCCCGCTAGCTTCCCCGCTGCCCTCTCCCACGCCACCCCTTCTGCAGGAGCTAACTCCCCTCTGTGCATACACATGCTTCTCTTGGAAACGCAGGTGGAACCTAGGAGAGGTAAGGAGAGATTTAGAGAGTGTTAACGGAGACTTGGAAAATCAAGGGGAAAGACAGAGATACAGAGAAAAATATAGAGAAAGAGGCAGAGGGGTGGAGAGACACAAACAGAGACAGACACGGAGGCACCCTCCGCCATGGCCAGGGAGAGAGCTGGACACCGAGAGACTTGGAGAAGGGGGGCCAGGAGGGTCAAGAGTCCTGATATCCGGGCAGAGGTGGGTGGACACTCAAAGGACAGCAACAGGACTGTCCGATAGAGATAAAGGGAAGCTATTGATGCAGCTGGCCGTCCACCTGCCCGGAAGAGAGCTTGAGAAATGGAGCTGACAGGAGCATGGCACTGGGTGCTGGGGACAGACAAAGCCCGATTGTTCGAAGGCCCTTTCCCCACAGCGCCTGGGTCCACACCACAGCCTGGGGCAGGGGCGGGTACCAGCTTGGTGACACACGCTTTCTTGCTGGCTGGTTCTGCTGTGTCTCGCGAGGACACTGAGGTTCTCCAGCACCCACAGAGGGACTTACAGGCAGGTGCGTGAGTCACCCCAACCCCACTGAACCCGTGGGGCCTGGTTCCCAGTGCCCAAGGGTGCTGAACCCAAGAGTGACAGCCTGCAGGCCCCAGAACACGTGAGAGGTGGGAGTCCAGGAGGACAGGGGGTTCTGTGTGTTTGCCTGGGACGCAGGCATTTGGGTCCTCAGATCCTTTCTTTCTTTCTTTCTTTTTAAATTAATGAATTTATTTTTATTTATTTATGTTTTGGCTGCACTGGGTCTCTGTTACTGCCTGCGGGGTTTCTCTAGTTGCGGCGAGCGGGGGTTACTCTTCGTTGCGGTGCGCGGGCTTCTGACTGCGGTGGCTTCTCCTGTTGAGGAGCACGGGCTCTAGGCACGCGGGCTTCCGTAGTTGCAGCGCGCAGGCTCAGTAGTTGTGGCGCACGGGCTTAGTTGCTCCACGGAGTGTGGGATCTTCCCGGGCCAGGGATCGAATCCGTGTCCCCTGCATTGGCAGGCGGATTCTTAACCACTGCGCCACCACGGAAGCCCCTCAGATCCTTTCTTGCTCAAGGACCTAGAAGTCTAGGAACTGAGGAGAACAAGCTTCTGCCCTTCCTTCCTTTAGATCCAGGTGTGCAGACTCCCAGCTCCTTTCTCCTTGAAGGTCCGGAATACTCAGCCCCCAGCCCCCTCCTCCCTCAGACCCGGGAACCCGGGCCCCCAGTGCACTCAGGGACCTGCACTGCCCTCCCTGGAAGCCGGGGTCGGGGAGCCATCAGGCGGGGAGCTGTGGGAGGGTGGGAGGAATATGCGTGGGAGGCCTGGGTGAGGAGGAAAAGGGCGGGTCCCCCTCCTGCCTCGGGAACCCGGGGAGGCAGAGATTAAAAGGACACACCAGGAGCATCTGAGGACAGGACCAGTGTCTTCCGGGGGTGCCAGGGAGCTCAGGGTGTCTGTCTGCCAGGCCCTGGGCGCCACAGCCCCTACATCCTCTGCTTTCTGCCCTCCGTCTCTGACTCTCGAGGCGTCCTCTGTGTTTTCAGCATCACTTCTCTCTCCGCGGTTCCCTGCATTTCTGACTCTCTGTCTGTCTCCCTTTCTGTCTGCCTGTGACACGTACTGTCCCTGCCCCCAACCCAAGAGTCGACCCCCAGGCAGCCGGCCCCCAGCAGGTAAGATCACACCTCCCACCAGAACCTACAGGTGTGGGGTTGAGCAACAGGTAAGCACTGAGCCAAAGGGAGGAGGAGAAATCCCATAGAGGGAAGAACGTCAGGGGCCCTCCCTCCTCCTGTTACTAAGCAGGCAGACTGAAGCCGAGGATAGAAAAATAATGTGAGGTGCGCCGTGAGCAGCAGGTTCTGGGTCCTCTCTGGCGCCCGCCTCCGGGGGACCCTCAGATGGAAGACATGGGTCAGGGAGACAAGAAATCAAGAGGCTAAACAGGGAAGACAGAAGTCAAGGCTCAGGGGAGCAGGGCAGGCTGGGGAGGAAGGGGAAGAGGAGGCGGGTGGAGAGGGAGGAGGCGGGTGGAGAGGGAGGAGACTGGGCGAAGTCTGAGGCCGGGACTCATGGAGCACTTGGCTTCCCTTCTCAGGAATGGCCATGAAGACGCTGATTGTAACACTGATTCTGGTCGCTGCAGGTAGGCCAAAATGGGAGGGGCAGGGGGCTGTTTGGGCATGGGGTGGGGGTTGTTGATGGGGAAGAGATTGGAACTGGGATGGGGATACACATGAGGATGGAGGGGGGTGGGTTTCAAATGAGGAAGACACAGGGGTTAAATTAGGGACGAAGGATGCAGATGGGGAAGGGGTGGGAGGTGGCCGTGAAGATGGGGAAGGGTTTGAGGATGAGTTTGGCTTGGGAGATGGGGTTAGAGATGGGGAAACTGGCTGGAGGTGGGGTTAAAGACAAGAACGCTTAGGGATGGCTTTGGGGATGGGGATGGGGATTGAGATGAAGAAGGGGTGGGTTTGAGGAAGAGTTTGAGGATGGGGTTGGTTTGGGAGATGGGGTTAGAGATGGGGAAACTGGCTGGAGGTGGGGTTAAAGGTAAGAACGCTTAGGGGTGGCTTTGGGGATGGGGATGGGGATGGGGATTGAGATGAAGAAGTGTGGGTTTGAGGAAGAGTTTGAGGATGGGGTTGGTTTGGGGCAGGGGATGGAGAAGATCTTGATGATCAAGACAGCAATGGGGTTCACCTTGGGGGGAGGTACCTGATGTCTCCAGACCTTCTCTCTGACTCAGACCCTCCCTCCCTCAGCCCAGACAGAGGAACAGAATAAGGTGCTGCATGGTGGACCCTGTGAGCAGACGTCTCACCCCTACCAAGCTGCCCTTTACACCTCAGGCCACTTGCTCTGTGGGGGGGTCCTCATTCACCCACTGTGGGTCCTCACCGCTGCCCACTGCAAAAAACCGTGAGTCTCCACGCTGTGAATGAGGAGGGGTTGCAATTAGACCCTGCGGGCGTCTTGCGGACTTCACACATCCCCCTGTCCCATCGTGAGGCCATCTGATAACCAGGTTCAACTGGCCAGTATTTAATTGTTTACTAAATACACTGCGGGGATATCGCAGTGAAGAAAACTGCTGCTTTGATGAACTGACCTTCTACAGGGCCCTGTAGGGAGCGATGGAGTTAATTCTAAGCACTGGGGGGAGCCACGTAGAGTTTTAATCAGGGAAGCAGCATGATCTGATTTCCATTTTTAAAAAAACGCTGGAAAGTGAACTGGGCGGGGGATGAAGGGATGCATGTGGAGGCTGTCGCCATTGTCCTGAGATGGACCAGGATGGTGGCCCTGGGGATGGAGCGGAGTTGAAAACCCGGGGAGGGGTCCTGAGGCTGCGTCAGCAGGACTTGATGGTGTGGAATGGGAGAGAAAGAGAACAAGCAGGGCTTGTCCGGGGAAGGGACTAGAACAACCGGCTGTTTGGATGTGTCTTTCTCTGAGTCGGGGGAGAGGGAAAGAGGAGCAGTTTGGATATGGGTGGGGGAGCATCAGACATTTTGTTTTAGCCAAGGTGAGTCTCAGGTACCTGGCTGGTGTTCAGGAAGGATGCCAGGCTAGCTGCTGGCGCTCAGGGGAGAGGTCAGAGATGGAGGTAAACATTAAGGCTTGAAATACCACAAACAGGTGGTTATCTAAGGCTACGGGATGGGATGAGATCATCCAAAAAGTGGGCATAGATAGAGGACTGTACAGGACCCAGGACTAATCCTCAGGGCACTAATAACCACTAGTTTGATGAACAAGAACCACCATTTTTTTCCACGCTAACTATGGGCCACGTACCCAGGTAGGCAGTTTCTATACCTTTCCTGGAATCCCCCACAATAAGGGACTCTTGGCTTCTGAGGAAACTGAAGCTCAGAGAAGGAGCGAGTGTCACATCCCAGTGGGAGCCGGGAGAGACCCCAACAGGGGTCTCACCTTGCAGGGTCATGGACACAAGGACCCCCCCCCAGGGTGGTCTCCCCCAAGCGCTGGTAAACCTGGCATCACTCCCACCATCCTCATTCATTCATTCAGCGCACATTGGCCAACAGCACCCACTAAGGGCCAGATTTGAACTGGGAATTCAGCAAAGACTCAGACGGGGAGATACCCAGAGCCTCTGCCCTCGGGGACGCAGGAGCAGAAAGGTGCAGGAAGACAGTTCTAGAATCCTCGACAAACCATACAATTACAAATGACTCTAAGTCCAATGAAGGCGAATAAACAGGGATGGTTCCATGAGAGAAAAGAACAGAGGTACCTGCTTTCGATGGAAGAAGGCGTCCGGAAGGACTTTCTGATGAGATGAAATTCCAACTGAGGCATGGAAAATGAGAAAGGGGGCAGAGCAGCCAGGGCAGAGGAAACGCAAGGACCAAAGAAGTGGGAACAATGTGAAGAGTTCTAAGAAAAGAAAGTTACTGGTTCACTGAGGGTCAGAGGAGAGTGGGATAAGGCACTTGGGCTTTATTCTGAGGGTAATGGGGAGCTATGGAAAGTTTCTGAGCAAGGGAGTAATGCTTTGATCCATCTCACAAATATTTATTGAACACCTATCCTACGCCAGACACTGGTCTAGGCACCGAGGAGGATGTATCTGCCTAAAACAAAAATCCCACCTTGATATTCTAGAGCTGTGTCAACTAATGCAGTAGCCATTAGCGACATATGGCCAATTAAATTCACATTCATAAAAATGAAACGAATTTCCAAATCCACTAGCCACACTTCAAGGGCTCAGTAGCCACCTGTGGTCAGTGGTCACTGTTTCAAACAGTGCAGATAGAGAATATTTCCATCCTTACAGAAACTTCGATCGAATAGCACGGCTGTGGCAGAGGGAGACAGTAAAACAAGTACATATTTAACAATACATATATAGTGTGTCAGATGGTGATGTTAGGTTCTCTGGTGGAAAGGAAACCAGGAGAGGGAGCTAGGACTTGCCTGTTGGGGTGGATACTTGCATTTTAATTGGGTCTTCAGGGAAGGCCTCACTGAGAAGGTGACATTTGAAGGAGGTGAGGGAGTGAGGCATGCAGATATCTGGGGGAAAGAGTTGCTGGCAGAGAGAACAGCCAGTGCAAAGGCCCTGGGGTGAGAGGATGACTATTGTGTTCAAGGAAAGGCAGGGAAGCCGGTGTGGCTGGAACAGAAGGAGAAGGGGGAGACTGGGAGATAACTGACAAGTGATGGGGACGGATTGTGCAGAACCTTGTAGGCCACAGTGAGAACTTTGGCCTTTATTCTGAGCAAGATGGGAGTCTCAGGAGGGTTCTGAGCACAGGAGGGACAAAGCTGGCTTATATTGTTAAAATAGCTCTGGCTGCTTTGTGGAGGACAGACTATAGAGGAGCAAAGGTAGAAGCCAGGAGTCCAGTGAGACTGTAGTCCAGGTAAGAGATTATGGTGACTCAGACCAAGATGGCAGCAGTGGGAGAGGTGAGAAGTGGTCAGATTCTGGATATGCTTTGGAGAGACAAAAGGATTTCTGGACAGCTGGGAGGTGAGTCAAGAAATACAGAGTCAAGGATAGTCTCCGGGTTATTCTGGAAGGATGGAGCTGTCATTTACTGAGCTGGAAAGACTGTGAGGGGAGAAGACCGGATGGTTCATGGTGTACCAGGCTACCCCACCTCCCACCGTAACCCCCTCTGGAGTCTCAGCTGCAGCCCAAGGGCCCCAGGTGAGACCCAGCCCTTCTCTTTCCCAGGAATCTTCAGGTCTACCTGGGGAAGCACAACCTTCAGCAAAGGGAGAGTTTCCAGGAGGAGAGCTCTGTTGTCCGGACTGTGGTCCACCCTGGCTACAACGCCGCCATCCATGACCAGGACATCATGCTGTTGCGCCTGTCACGTCCAGCCAAATTCTCTGCACACATACAGCCCCTGTCCCTGGAAAGTGACTGCGCAGCCAACCACACCAGCTGCCACATCCTAGGCTGGGGCAAGACGGCAGATGGTCAGTAGGGGGAGAATGATGCAGTTGACCCATCATCAATGGGTGATGGGTCATGGGGAGGTGGGTTAACGGTGAGAATCAATGGGGTAGTGTATGAGTGGGTGAAAGTTCAATGGGGAGGGAGGGCAAATATGGGAGTTGGGCCAATGAGTGAACAGCCAATGGAGAAAGTAGACCAACAGGTGAATGGTATGGGGATGTGGGCCATAAGATGAAGGGTCAATGAGGAGGGAGGGTCACTGTGGAGACACTAATCAGGAAGGGGGCCAGTTGTCAAAAGGGACCAACCAGGATGCACTGATGATGAAAAAAGGATAAATGGAGGAGGAACTAATGGAAGAAGCAGGGGAGCCAGCTGAAAGATGTGAACTGAGAAAGCCAACAGTGTAGAGAAAGCTAATGGCGGAAGGGTCAATTGAGAAGAGTCAGTGGTCAAGAGGGGTCACTAGAAGAAGGACTAGAGGAGAAACAATAGATCAGCAGGAACCAGTGAGGGTAGGCCAGTGAGGGAAGGGCCATAAAGGAAAGGAGAACCAATGGGGGAGGCCATTTAGGAAAGAAGCAGTGAGGGAGTAGACCTTTGCATGAAGGGCCAATAGAAGGGAGAACCAACGGGGAAAGAAGGGACCAGTTAGGAAAGACCAAAAGTCAAGTGATGACCAATCAGGATGAGCCAATGGGCAAGAAGGGTCCAATGAAGGAGGATGGGCTATAACAGAGGAGGGACTAATAGAGGAAGAGGGTCTAGAGGTCAGCTGAACTACTGAAGAAGGTGGGACCAATGGAAACGAGACAAGTGAAGGCAGGAACTAAGAGAAGGAAAAACCAATAGGAAATGAGAACTGGTAGAGAAGGGGTAATTAGTGAGGAAGACAGGCCAATGTGAGGGAAGACTGATGGAAAGAGGGACCAATCAGGAGTCAGGCAATGGAAGTGAGTTTTGAGAGTGAGCGACAAATAGGAAAAAGGGAACCATTGGGAAATAGGGTCCAATAGGGGAGGGAGGATTTATAGGTGTTGGAGGATCGATGGGAAGGGTGGGTTGTGAAGTGATCCTGGCCCATCTCTCTTTGCAGGTGATTTCCCTAACATCATCCAGTGTGCATACCTCCACCTGGTGCCCCGTGAGGAGTGTGAGCGTGCCTACCCTGGCGAGATCACCCAGAACATGGTGTGTGCCGGGGATGAGAAGCTCGGGAAGGACTCCTGCCAGGTGAGGACGCCAGGACCCACCAGTTACATAGTCAAGGACAGAGATGGGCAGGAAGAGACAGATACACAGGCCAAACTAGAGCTTTACAGAGACAGGCTGGGTGAAAATCAGAGGCATGATAAGGGAGAGAGACTCAATTTGATACACAGAAACACCATCGGGGACAGGCAGAGATAAAAAGTCAGTCAGCAGAGACAGGAAATGCAGAGACAAGGATGGAGATGAAGAGATCAGGAACCACAGAGACACAGTAGGGAGGCAGATGGTGCCAGGAGGCTGTCCCTGCTCCAACAGAATCCCCACAACTTCTGCTTGGAAATAACCACACTGTGCAGAAGGGGGACCATAGCTGGGGAGAGACGGGGCTCCATCCCGACTCCCAAATGCTTGGAACTCGGGTTTCTGCCACCATCGTCCATTGGATTTCTCCTTTTGAGGCCAAAACTGAGCCCTGTGCGTTGAAGGATCTGCAGAGACCAGCCAAGTGGGAGAAAGAGACAAAGAGAGAGGAAAGTGGTACACAGTGAGTTGGATGCAAAGAAAGGGCGGCAGATGAGCCCCGTTTCTGAGACCATCTGTCCTCTCTTAGAGATCTCTGTGTTTCTGAGTCTCCCTCAGTCTCTTCTATTTCCCTATCTGTGACTTTGTGTCTGTCTGTCTGTCTCTCTCTGTATGTGTGTCTTTCTCTCCATCTCTGAGTGTCTTTCCCCCTCTCTACACGTCTCTGTGTCTCCTGTCCGGCTTTCCTTCTCTGCGAGCCTGTATCTGACTCTGTCCCTCTTTAACCACAGGGTGATTCTGGGGGTCCGTTGGTGTGTGGCGACCGTCTCCGAGGCCTTGTGTCATGGGGTAACGTCCCCTGCGGATCCAAGGAGAAGCCAGGCGTCTACACCGACGTCTGCAGATATGGCCACTGGATCCGAAAAACCATTCAGGCCAACTGATCCTGAGAGGTGACCTGCACTTCTTGACCTTCCCCCACCTGCCCAGACCCGACCCTTAATGCTTAATAAAAGCGATGACACCACAGCACAAGTCCTCCCTGATTTTGCTCCAGTCCCATCCTTGCATCACTAGGAGCGATGGGAACACCAGCTAAGGTCTCAACCCTGCCACGAAGAGATACAGGAAAATCCCTTCCAAGCACCTCTCCCTCCCCAGTTATTCCACGGGCTCGACTTCTTCCTACAGAGAAGTGGTCCCCAGTCTGGCCGAACCTGAGCTGGGCTCCCAGCTCCCCCACTTGCTTAGCCGTGCAACCGCGGGAGTGCCTTCCTTCAGTGCATAGATTTTCTCATCTCTAAAATAAGGATAATAATCGTATATCCCTCATAAGGCGGTGGCTACGTTGTTGGGGAGATTCAAGGCAGTAAACATGTGAAACACATACCGCAGTGCCTGGCACACCCGTGTGAACAATAAAGGGTGAATTTTATTATTAGTGGCACTTTCTGCTTTTATCCCACCTCTGCCTCTCTGAAGCCCAGATACCCTTAGTTCCCTTTTACAGCCCAACTTGCTTTTTCTCCTCCTTGGCAAGACATCCTTGTCTCCTCCACCTAACTAGCCCTGAGGGGTGGCTTTCTCCACTAAACTCCCTCTGTAGCAGCAAAAGCAGGGTGATGAGAGGGCTGGGAGGCCACTGTGTGTGGGTAAGAGTGATGGGAGGTAAAGAGAGCAGGGTCCACATCCCAAAAGACCACAGACCGCAGGTTGAGAGGCTAGGGCTTCTCCTGAGAGCAGTGGGGAGCCATGGAAGGGATGAGAGCAGAAGCAGCTCTGGGGCCATGTGCGGATGGACCAGAAAGAAGAGACCAGAGGCCAGGGGGGAGTAGAAGTGATGGTGCAGGGAGAGAAGATGAGGGCTGAGCAGGGGCTGGGGCTGGGACAGCTGGAAGGGAGGCTGAATATGAATTCGCCGTGTGGAGAAGTCTGGGTGGGTGGCACACTCGAGATGCTAATGACCGGTAGAAAAGTCTGGGAGTGTGAGAACATCTGCTGTGTTCCAGAGATGGCAAATCATCCCGGTTGGTGGGGGCTGGGGTTTGAGGCCAGAGAAATAGGTGACGTGGCTGGGAAAGTAGGTCACTGGAACATGGCGTTGGGCCCTGAGTACAAGGCAGAAGCACTTGACCTTGATCCTGAGGGCCTTGAGAAAAGGAAGGACAGGGTCAGATGTGGGTATTTGAAAGATCTCATTGCAGTCCATTTGAGGAGAGGGGGATGGGCAGGGAGGTGTAGAGACTGGAGGCCCTCCCCAAAATGGGGGGGGCAGACAGGCAGAACTGGGTGAGGACCCAGGCTTCTACATGCTTTCTGGGGTTCTTCCACCCACGTGCACCGCGCGTGATCCCACACTTATGCACGCACGCCTATTCCCAAGCCCCAGGTCTGTCCCTGTCCTCAGAGAGGCCTTCCTCTCTTGACCCACTGCACCATCTCCAAGAGAGACAAAACGCCATCTAAGCCAGGCATCCTCCCAGGAAGACGAATGGGACGGTAAGTGGCTCCCCAGAGAAAGCGAAAAGAGGGTCCAACATGGGAGCTGAAGTTTCGAGCAGAGAAATATTTAGGAACAGAGGGAGAGCCAGACACAACGGTCCATTTGTTTCACAAACATTTATCAACCTTATTTTTGCCCAGCATGGAGTAGAACGAAGCTGGAAATCGTTACACAGAGCGGCCACACCATAGGAGATATTCAAAGTCAGTCATGTGTCATTTTATGATAGAAGAGCTACGCGGTCCAAAGACAGAGGCAGTATATGAAAAGAGCAGGGTCTCTCGAGTCTAAAGGTCTTTCGATTTGAGAAAAAGCACACTTAGATGTCTCAAGAACCAAAGAAAGGTGAAATTTTATGAAGGTGAAATTTACCGAAGGTGAAATTTTTGCGATGGGAGGGAGTAATTGACTTTTTATGAGTACATGAAAATATTAAGTCACGTGATGGCCCGGGCCCACCTTGACCGACCCCTTTTAGAAGTTATGAAGAATAAACAGGGGCATGAAATTCACTGGGATCACCAGGAAGAAGCCAATCAATGAACGTCCAGACCCAAATCAACTTCCGTTAACTGAGAGGAAATCATCTTCCTTAATGGATACTAACAATAATAACAGACAGAGAGGTAACATGGTTTGCCCAAAGTCTCGAAGACAGTAGGTGGTCAAGTCAGAATTGAATGCCAGGGGGGCTGGTGCCAGAGTTTGGGGTCCTAACTGCTCTGCTAACATCTTCTTCCAATTCTGATAATGTTTTCAAAATGAGCATGGAAATGTTTGAAGGCCCGACCCTTAACATGAATATTGTTGGAAGCAGAATCTCTGCACGTTTGGTGTTGAAGGTGTTTGTATGTCTACTAGAATTTTATCTACTGTGGGGAGAGTCTTCTGACTTCAACTTGGAATGGGTCATTGCCCTGTGATTTTTAAGTTAGGGTCATCCCAACTTTATATTCAGTGTTGAGATACTTGAAAGAATGCAATGTTGATCATATTTTTTAAAATATTTATATATTTTAAAATATTTATATATATATTTATATTTTAAAAATATTTATATACACTTATTTATTTGGCTGTGCCAGGTCTTAGTTGCAGCACGCAGGATCTTAGTTACGGCACTCAGGATCTTAGTTGCGGCATGCGGGATCTTCGTTACAGCATGCAGGCTTTTGATTGCAGCATGTGGGATCTAGTTCACTGACCAGGGATCGAACCTGGGTCCCCTGCATTGGGAGTGCAGAGTCTTAACCACTGGACCACCAGCGAAGTCCCAGTTGATCATACTTATAAGTAAGATATACATAGATGTATAAATTTATTTACATGCTCTGGAAGGTTTGCCTAAAAACTGAAGGACTTCCAGAAGAGATGGAGTGTGTTGGTTTTTTTAGAAATGTAGTTTTTAAATGCTTGAAGATATTTAATTAACTTAGTTTGTAAATGGGACCCAACATTATTATAAAGACTTACCTCATTTGCTGTGCAAAAGTTTTTAAGTTTGATTAGGTCCCATTTGTTTATTTTTGTTTTTATTTCTCTTGCCTTGGGAAACTGAACTAAGAAAACATTGGGGGCTTCCCCGGTGGCTCAGTGGCTAAGAATCCGCCTGCCAGTGCAGGGGATACGGGTTTGAGGCCTGGTCTGGGAAGATCCCACATGCAGCGGAGCAACTAAGCCCATGTGACACAACTACTGAGCCTGTGCTCTGGAGCCCGCAAGCCACAACTACTGAGCCCGCGTGCCACAACTACTGAAACCCGCGTGCCTAGAGCCCATGCTCTGCAGCAAGAGAAGCCACCGCAATGAGAAGCCCGCGTACCGCAATGAAGAGTAGCCTCCGCTCGCCGAAACCAGAGAATGCCTGCGCGCAGCAACGAAGACTCAGTGCAGCCAAAAATAAATAATAAAGAAAATAAATAAATTACAAAAGACTCAGCCATATCCTTATAAAAAGAAAAAAAGAAAACACTGGTACGATTTGCTGTACAGCAGAAATTAACACAACTTTGTAAATCAACTATACTTCAATTAAAAAAATTAAAATGCAAAACGAAAACAAAAACCAACAACAAAATCCTTCCTGTAATCAAAACACATATTTGGAATAAAAAGGTTTGTAAGCTAAACTTAAAAGACTGTAGGCTTAAAAGAAGTAGGCTGCTGGATTTGTCACCTTCATGCATGAAATATTCATTGCAATCGCCAAAACAAACCCCAGAATTTTATGTTTTTAAGTTTTTTTCCCTATACACTGAAACGAGTCTCAGGGCTCTAAAACCTCCCATTCAACAGGCGCCGGATTACAGAAGTGAACAAGACAGCTTTGCTTTTGCCCTCAAGGAATGTGAGCTCTGCAAAGGCGCATCTCCAGGCATGTTTGTCTATTTCTCTTCACAGACAGGTCTGAGTCTGGCACACAGTAGATGCTCAGTAAATAGGTGTCAAAGGAGTCTTTGGCTCTTACATCCTAGCGGAGACAGAGACTTGGAGACACAGAGATGGATGCGTAGAGCTGGGGGCAGACAGAAAGAAGAGCTGGAATGCATAAGAGGTCAGAAGAGGCAGTCCTGGGTGGCCCAGGAACCGGGGAGGGAGGAGACACCTTTTGGGTTCCCTACCCAGTGCCCCATTTCCCAAGAGGCCGGGAGCCACCCACCCCCTAGCCTGGCCTCTTGGTCTCTTTCCCCATTGACAGGTGGCCCTGCCCAAATCTCACCCACGCCTGGCTGTGTCAGACAGGCTGTGTAAGGCACCTGCCGGGGGGCCTAGACTGGATCCCCGCCCCTTTCTGCCCGGTGGCCCTGGTCACAGGGTGAGGGGCAGAGAAGGGGTTGAGGGGGTGTCCATCAGCAAAGTGGCCAGAGTCTTCCTGGCCCAAACGGAGGGTGAGGGAGATAGAGGAACAGAAAGACGCAAAGATACACCTACTCAGAGCCAGTGACAAAGGGCGGGGAGGGGGGGGCGGGAGGAGAAGAAGAAGAAAGAAGAAGGAGAAGAGGAAAGAGAAGAAGATGATGCAGGGATAGAAACAGAGAATAGGGAGACAGAGAAGGGTAGTGTCACAGAGAAAAGAGAGATAACAGAAAAGATACAGGGGCTTCCCTGGTGGCGCAGGGGTTGAGAGTCCGCCTGCCGATGCAGGGGACATGGGTTCGTGCCCCGGTCCGGGAGGATCCCACGTGCCGCGGAGCGGCTGGACCCGTGAGCCATGGCCGCTGAGCATGTGTGTCCGGAGCCTGTGCTCCGCAACGGGAGAGGCCACAGCAGCGAGAGGCCCGCGTACCGCAAAAAAAAAAAAAGAAAGAAAAAAGAAAAGATACAGAGAGAGACCCAGGGGTGTGGAGAAAGAGATGAATTGAGAATCACAGCAACACATAAAGGGGCCTGAGGAAACTTTTGGGGTGATAACTCATTTTCTTGACTGGGGTGATGGTTGGAAGTGTGTGGGTCAAAACTCATCACACTGTACACATTAAATATGGTAGATTCATCGTGCCTCACTTTTACCACAATAAAGCTGTAAAAAAAAAAATACAGCAGAAAGAGACACTGGGTGGGCGCCTTATACGGAGAGAGACTCAGAAAGATTGCGAGGGAAGCGGAACACAGAGAGAAGGAAAGATGAGAAGGGGGGCGGAGGGAGGTAGAATGAGTGAAGGCACGGGGAAGACAGGAAAACACTTGCGCCAAGGGCGCTCCGGAGCTGGTGAGACGCCAGACCTCCGGAGACCCCTCCCCATCCCGGGGCCAGGGAGGTAGGGAGTGGCCTTCGGGACTGGGTAGGGGGTGCTCTGGGGGTGGAGATGGGGGGAGGCCGGAGGAGTGGTTGCTAAGGCCCGGCAGGGCGCCTCACGCCCCAGGGATCAGTGGGTCGTTATAACCCAGGCCGGGTGCCGGGAGCGGAGGCGTAGGCGGCTGCAGGACAGCGGCGGCGGCGCGGGAGCGGGTTCCCCCACCCGCTACCTGGGGGACGTGGCAGGTGAGGGCTGGGGAGGCGGGGCATAGGAAGGGAGAGATGTCTTTGCGTTGGCTCTGGTCTGGGATGCATCCCCCATCCTCTTTCCATCCTCTCTCGGAGACTGGAGGATGCTGGATGTTGATTCTTTTGAAGTCTATAAGCCCTGAGTCTCAACTCATCTCAGCGCTCTGGGTGGGCCATGTCCTCGTGGTCCGTCTCTGCTCTGAGAAACAGGGAAGGGAAGAAGGTGGGGGTGGGTAAGAGTTCCCAGAATCACCTGGGCCTCCCCACTCTCTTTTCCTCCCCGCCCCACCCCCGCCAGGTGCAATGACCTTGGCTACAGCTGGACCCCTGGGCGCGGATGGTCGGTGCACTGATCACAGCACTGATTCCGGGGGTGACAGGTACCCAGAATCCCAGTGCGTGCACGCAGGGTAACTGTGCGTCGTGGGGCTGTCGGTGACTCTCTATGTGGCACTGGGGGAACACATGTGACTGGTGATGGCTCCAAGGCTGGGTGAATGTGAGTCTGTCTTTACTTGTGATTGTGTGTGGCTGTATGACTGCTACCGTGTGTGTGTGTGTGTGTGTGTGTGTCGTGCCTTTTCCCATACTGAGTGACCGTCGGTGACAGGTGTGACTACCCTTTGAGGCTGTAGATGCGATTGTGTGACCGGGTGTTTGTGCATTTAGGATGGTGTGTGTGTCACTGTGAGTGTTGCCGTGTGTGGCTTTGTGTGTGTGTGCCTGCTGGTTTCTGTCCCTGTGTGACAGGACTGTGTGTGACAAAAGTGCTTGGCACCGTGAACATGTGTGGCTGGGTGCCCTCGGGTAGCCGTTTGTGACTGTGTGATCGTGGCTGGGTGCAGGATTTTGTGTGGCTCTCTGCAAACACGTGGCTGCTTGAGGGTCTATGTACGGGTGACTGTGTGTGACTGTGTGGCTGTAGGGGCTGTACGTGCGATGGTGCAGCGCTGTGTGTGTGTGTGGAGCGCCCATCCCTCCTGTGACAGACTGAGCGTGCAGAAGAGGCTGTCACCACGAGACAGTGGCTGTGTGAAGGTGGATGACGCTAGGCCACTTGCCCTGTGTCATGCTTGGTCCACTGCGTCTAACCTTGTCACATGCCACCACGCTGTGTGCAGAAGTGAGTGGCAGTCTCTACCCGTCTGCACACGAGGCATATATACACAGGTCACTAAAACACTGTGTGTGAGCGAGTGAGATCACGTAAGGCTGCCCCCGAATGTGTGTACCTGGGAAGCGTGTGTACCGCGAGGCAGAGCTGTGTGTGTAACTGTCCCTATGGAGACGACGCACGCCTCCCTGTGTAACTGTGCGTGTGCACGTCTGTGACAGCCGTTGTGTGCCTGTTTCTCGGGCTGTGTGCATGAATGAAGACAGCAGCAAGGGTTTCACTTGTCTGGGTCCTCAGCAAGGATATAAACAAGTGACCGCGTGAACAGACGATGGGGGAACCGGTGATGGGGTAGGGTATCTACGCCCCTATCTGCAGGTTTGTGTGAGGGAGAAGGGCAGGATAATTCAGGAGGCACATTTGTGTTCGAGAATTCGTAAAGTAGCTCTGCTCTCCACCCCCCACCCCACGGGAGCCCCACCCCCGTCTCAGCACTTTCCCTGGTTCTGCTCCTCCAACTCTGGCCCAGCCCACAAGCTCTGACTCTGCCGCTTTTCCCCATCCATACCCCAAGTCCAGACTCTATCTACAGTCAGGGATCCTTGAGCTGTGCCCCTCCCCCAAGAAAGGCCCAGCCTCTTTGGCTCTCCTCCTTTGGGCCAGGATCCACCTCCTGTCCTGACAACAGCTCCTAGAACCCAGCCCCTGCCTCTTCTCACAAAGCCAGGGCTCTTTATAGGATCGGCTCCTCCGCAGGACGCTGGCCTTGGCCCAAGTCGATTTCGAGCCCCTCCCACATCTCAGGCTCTGCCGACTCCAGCCCAGACCCCATTCGCTAAGGCTTGACGCCCCCCACCCTCACTTCTTAAAACCAGGTCCCGCCCCTACAGCCCTGCCCGCCCGCCCCCGCCCCCGCCCCGCCCCGCAACAAAAGCGCCCCTCGGGGGTCAGAATTCCTCGGGCTGGTCTCGCCTCTTGATTATAAGCCCCGCCCCCGAGTCCAAGCCCCGCTCCCGAGCTCTATTTCCGGCAACCCCCCACCCCTGTTTTCTGCCCCCAGAGCCTGTTCTCGCAAATGATGTTGCTTCCTGCGACAACTCCTCTGCCGTCGGGCCCTCTGGGAGCACCCAGGACCTCGGACCTGGGGCCGGGGAGAACACCCGGGCGTCTGACGGCACCAGCAGCCGCCTCGTGAATGGGACCGACTGCGAGAGGCCCAGCCAGCCGTGGCAGGGTGCGCTGTTGCTGGGACCCAACAAGCTGTACTGCGGGGCCGTGTTGGTGGACTCGCAGTGTCTGCTCACGGCTGCCCACTGCCGAAAGCAGTGAGTGGGGGCTCCGAGAGGAGGGCTAAGGGGGGAAGGTTGGATGGGTGATGGGGCATGGCGGTGGGGGGGATGGGGCATGGCGGTGGGGGGGGATGGGGCATGGCGGTGGGGGGGGATGGGACGGGGATGAGGAAGCAGGGGGAGGTAGAGCTGGGGAGGAGAGCTGGGGTGGGGATGGGGTTAGATTGGGGAGGAGGTTGTGGTACTGGCTGGGAGTTAGGGGTGAACTGGATTCGGGGCTAGGATTGCAAATGCTGGATGGTTAGGAATAGAGATGTGATTTGGTTTGGCTTTGGAATTGGAGGTGGGATGGGACAGGATGAGGATGGTACTGGATTAGAGACAGGAATGGGATTGGAGAGGGCTGAATTTGAAGTTGGGGATGCATATGTTGATGATTTGGAGGTGGGTAAAAGATTGGGGCTGGGGTTAGGGTGGGGTTTGGGGGTCGAGCATGAGTTGCATTTGGGTTTGGTCATATGCTGATGGTTTGGGATGAAGATAGAATTAGGTTTGGCTCTAGAATTAGAGGTGGATGGAGCAGAGATAAAAATGGAATGGGGATAGGGTGGGGCTTCGGAATAGATGTAGGATTGAAGATGGGGTTTGGATTAGAGTTATGGGTGGGGTTGGAGATGGTTGGCTTTGAGGTTGGGCATGGTTAGATAGAGCTGGGGTTGAGACTGCATATGTGGGTGGTTTCTGTGTGGGGAAAGGATTAGGGTTAGCGCTGGGGACTGGATGGAGATGGGTTTGGAGTTGTGACTGGGATGGGGATAGACATGGGGTTGAAGATAAAGATGGTGCCGGGGATGGATTTGTGGATAGGGGTGAGATTGGGGTTGCGAGCAGGTTTGGCATTGGGGTTGACATTGGATATGGGGGTAAGGACCAGAGTCGGTCGAGATTGGCACCATCTTCCTCAGAGTTTTCAGAATCCGTCTTGGCCACCATTCCCTGTCACCCGTCTATGAATCCAGGCAGCAGCTGTTTCAGGGGATCAAATCCATCCCCCACCCTGGCTCTTCCCACCCCGGCCACTCCAATGACCTGACGCTCGTCAAACTGAACAAAAGAATCTGTGAGGCTCAACACGTCAGGCCATCAACGCCTCCCATTGTCCATCCGCTGGGACCAGCTGCTTGGCGTCTGGCTGGGAAACGACCAGCAGTCCCCAGGGGGAGTGTCCAGGTCTCTTCCGCTGCCCACCTGTGTCTGCCTTCTCCTCCTCTCTGTCTCTGAGCACTCTGCCCCTTCCCATCGTCCTCCACCACTCACTGTGGCCCTTCCCCAAAGTCCTCCAGTGCTTGGACATCACCGTGCTAAGTGAGGACAGGTGCAAGACGGCCTATCCAAATCAGACAGATGACACCATGTTCTGTGCTGGTGACCAGGCCGGCAGAGACTCCTGCAAGGTAAGGCTAGAGACTTCTCCATTCATTCAGCAGACACACACTGAGACCAGCCATGTCACCTGGAGCCTTGCTATGTGCTGGGGACCCTGCGATGATCAGATCGGTGCTCACAGAGCTCATTCTGGAGCAGTGCTGTCCAGTAAAAATATAATGTGAGCCTTACGAGTAATTTTATTTGTTTTTTGTGGGTCCCCCCCCCCCACTGTGGGGCATGTGGGATCTTAGTTCCATGACCAGGGATCGAACTTGTGCCCCCTGCTGTGGAAGCACGGAGTCCTAACCACTGGACCGCCAGGGAAGTCCTTACATGTAATTTTAAACATTCCAGTAGCTACATGTAAAAAAAGTAAAAAACAGCTGAAATTGACTATTGTAATAATATACCCTATTTAATCCCATGTATCCCAAGTACCATCACTTCAAAAGGTAATCAATATAAAAGAATTATGAATGGAGTGTTTTACATTCTTTTATTCTCATAGTAAGTCTTTGAAAGCCAGTGTGTATTTTTTTGTTTGTTTTTTCTTTTTTTTCTATTTTTTCCTTGTTTGTTTGTTTTTGGTTTGTTCGTGCCAATGACTATTTTTACACTGACAGCATATCTCAACCTGGACTAGCCATGTTTCAGTGCTCAAGGGCCCCACGTAGCTAATGGCCACTGCATTGGACAGCACAGGTCTCAAGGGAGAGATCAAGGCTGTGTTGTATAGAAGGGCAGGATGTGCCCTGAATAGAGATATCACATCTAAGGGCCACCCTTCATACAATATACATCGCAGTTTTGTCTTAGTTATTTGGGCACATTTCAGGCAGATGCAGTCTGAAGTGTCTCATTCCCATAAAATCTGTGGTGTGAAAGCTTTCTGACAAATGCTAGTAAAATGTCTTAAGGAAGGAAAACAGAAACCCATGGTCAGTATTTTTAAACGAAAATATTTAATAGAGAGGATGGATCACAAAGGTGTTGGAATAGCAAAAAGGTTAAAAAAAATCCTATGGTCAGGAAACTGCATAAACAGGGTAATTTCAGAGAGTGGTAAGGGCTGTGCAGGAAATAAAACATAGTTTTATGAAAGCAAGTGATGGGGCAGTATTTGGAAGGGTGATTGGGAAGGCCTCAAAGAGGTGGCATCGGAGCAGAGATTGAATGACACAAAGGAGCAGCCTTGCAAAGGTTAAGGGCAAGAAAAGCATGTGCAAAGGCCCTGAGGCAGGGAGGAGTTCGGCTGATTCAAAGAATAAAAAAAGAGCCAGCGTGTTTGGGGGACAGGGGTCGAGGCTGGAGAGATGAGTGGGACCCAATGTCCAGCAAATATTTCTTCATCCCCAGTACAGACCTTCTTTGTATTCTCACGGGAGCTTTATTTGTTGAGGATGACAGAAATTAAACTGTTACAGCTCAGGACGCTTCCCTGTATTCAGGTCCCGGAAGGGTCTAGAGGAATGTAAATTAACAAGCTCTCTGCTGGCAGGATGTATGTTTCAGTAATCTTGGTGTTTAGTAAGCTGTGGGCTCAGACAGCACTCCAGTCCCATTCTGATGGCTGGGAAAATCTCCCCACCCACCCCACTCACCCCCGCAAATCTCACAAATGTGACAGTTGCAGCAACTCCCCAGATCTCCCAATTTAATCTGTGTCCCCACTTAACATTGGAAGCACCCACATCCGGAGAGAGGGATGGGTGGAGGGGTTTTTATCGGAAGAAGGCAAATCTGATTTGGATGTCAGCATTTTAAACCACTAGCCTTTCTGTAGCCAAGGGTAGCACCTTGCTTTTCTTTCCCTAGACCTCCAGTGGCTTTTTCATACCAGAGTGTGGTCTGGGTGTGGCCGCTAAGAGCAAGAAATAATAACAATAATACTAATACTATAACACCAATAGCAGTTAGCTAATTGCCACTCTTTTTTTTAAAATTTTATTTATTTAAAAAAATTTTTTTTTAATTTTTGGTTGTGTTGGGTCTTCGTTTCTGTGCAAGGGCTTTCTCTAGTTGCGGCAAGCGGGGGCCACTCTTCACCGCGGTGCGCGGGCCTCTCACTATCGCGGGCTCTCTTGTTGTGGAGCACAGGCTCCAGAGGTGCAGGCTCGGTAGCTGTGGCTCACGGGCCCCGTTGCTCCGCAGCATGTGGGATCTTCCCAGACCGGGGCTCGAACCCGTGCCCCCTGCATCGGCAGGCGGATTCTCAACCACTGCACCACCAGGGAAGCCCCCAGACACTCTTTTAAGTGTTTCCGATGCATCAGCTCGATTTACTCATTTAACCTTTATTATTAACGCTATTTTACAGACGAGTAGCCAAGGCTCAGAGCAGTTAACTACCTTCCGAGCAAAAGAAACTGCAGGGATGTGGAACGAGGGCGAACAAAACATGATGAGAGAAAGGTTGAAATTTAGCGATCGGGGCAGCTAAGCTTTTTTTGCCTGGGGAAGAGTGTCTGCATTATAATGGGGAAAGAAGCCAGGTTGTAGGTATTTTGCGTAAACATAAATAAGAAATGACAGTAAAGAGTGCTGAATATTATTACAGAAGGGTAATTACAGGGAGCTATGGGGAATTAAGCACAGGCAACCTAAATTAGTCCAAGGGAGTGATTCTCAACCCCAGGGTAATTCTGACCCCCCAGGGCATGCATGGCAATGCCTGGAGATGTTTTTCGTCATCGTGACCGCTGTCTGGTGGGGAGGGAGGGGTTTCCTAGCCTGGAGTGGGTAGGGGGATGCTGCTGAATGCCTTACAAAGCACAGGACACCCTCCCACAGCAAAGAATCATCTGGTCCCAACGCCGGCGGCGCCCAGGTTGAGAACCCCTCACCCAGGGGCTGAGAACTGCCTCTCTGCAAAAGTGAGGTATACGTGCAAGGCGGATTGGTGTCAAGGACGGGTGAAGAGTGAGGAAGGGAAAGGAAGGGGTGTCCAGTAGGAGAAACACAATATTCAAAGGTTGGAGGGGAGAGTGAGAGAGAGAAGGAAGCACAGAGACACACAATGAGGAAGACAGACGGAAAAGAGGTTGGGGGCTGGGTAGACAGGGACAGAGGGGGTTTCCAAAGGGTGAACGTGGGGTGAGATATTAATATTCTCTCTCTGTGTCTCTTTTTACATGTGTCTCCCTCGCTGTCATTGTCTGTGTCTCTATTCTTGCTGCCCTGGTCCTTCTTCATCTCTATGACTCCCTCCCTCACCTCCCCACATCGCCGCCTCTCTGTGCCCCTCTCTCTCCTCCACAGGGTGATTCCGGAGGCCCCGTGGTCTGCAGTGGTTCCCTCCAGGTCCTTGTGTCCTGGGGAGACTTTCCCTGCGCCCAGCCCAGCAGACCCGGCGTCTGCACCAACCTCTGCCGGTTCTCCAAGTGGATCCACGACACTATCCGGTCTAATGCATGAGTCGTCCTAGGACCCGGCTTTCTGGCCTCCCTCGCCCCCTGCAGGGACCCCGACACTCCTTCCAGACACCACCTCCTTCCCCAAAATGTTGAGGTGGTTCATCTCTCCAGTGCCCCGCCCCCAGTCTCCTGGAATCGAGGTCCCCCTTCCTGGACAGTGGATGGACAGGTCCTTCTGGTCAGATCCTGAAGAGAGTTCCCATAATGACCGGGGCGAGAGTTGCACTGCACCTCTGTCTCCCCAGTGCTTCCTTCCTCAGGTCCAGAGTCCACCTTCTCTTCAGCTGTGACCCAAATCTGGTCCCAGAAATAAAACGTCTGAGAAGTGGGCTCCGTGTGTGGTCTCTTCCTTGAACGGCCGGGCAGCCAGGGACAAGTCCCTCACCCCTCGGCACCGCTGCGTTCACTCTATTAGGTTATTTCACTTGCAGCAAACAGATTCACTCGATCTGCTTTTCATTTTATTCATAAATATTGGTTGACTGCCAGGAATGTGTCCAGATGCCGGGGATATTGAAACGGGCAAAACAGAGGAAAATTCCTGCTGCGTGAAGCTCCCCCTGTAGTAGGGGAAGACAGACAATAAAAAAATAGACAGGGCCTCCCTGGTGGCGCAGTGGTTGAGAGTCCGCCTGCTGATGCAGGGGACGCGGGTTCGTGCCCTGGTCCGGGAAGATCCCACATGCCGCGGAGCGGCTGGGCCCGTGAGCCATGGCCGCTGAGCCTGCGCGTCCGGAGCCTGTGCTCCGCAACGGCAGAGGCCACAGCAGTGAGAGGCCCGCATACCGAAAAAAAAAAAAAAAAAGACAAATACATTATATACTATAATAAGTATGTGATATGAATAAAAGGAGAACAGGGCATGAGGAAAGAGGAGGAACGTTGGGGGGTTGTATATTTACCCTGGAAGGTCCGAAGGGTGCGGGCGAGCAGCTACTCCGACCCCCACCCTCACCCCAAGATGACCACATCCTAATCCCTGGAACCTGTGAATATGTGACTTTATATGGCAAAGGGACTTTGCAGCTGTGATTACATTAAGGATCTTGAGAGGGAGAGACCAGTAGAATCCAAAGGGTCCTTATAAGAAGGAGGCAGGATAGGGGGTCAAAATGAGAGAGAAATTGGATGATGCTATACTGATGACTTTGAAGATGAAGGAAGGGGCCACGAGCCCAGGCATGTAGGTGGCCTCTAGGTAATGAAAAGGGCACAGAAGTGGATTCTCCCCTAGAGCCCCCAGAGGGAATTCAGCCCTGCCCGTCAATGCCTTGCTTTTCACCCAGTGAGACAACATTTTGGACGTCTGATCTCCAGAACAATACGACAGTAAATTTGTGTTGTAAGCCACTACATTTGTGATAATGTGTTACAGCAGCAACAGGAGACTAACATGAAGGGCCTGTCAGAGGAGGTGTCATTTGAGCTGAGACGTCTGGGATGAAAAGGGACTAGCCCCGTGAATGGTGTCCCAGATAGGAGGACAAAAGTGCAAAGGCTCTGAGATGGGGACAGGCTGGGCATTTCTCCGGACGCAAAGAAGACCAACATACCCGGAAGCTGGTTGGTTTGTTTTCCTAAAAGGTTGGGAAGCCACCAGAGGTTTTAAAGCCAGATGATGACGTGAGCTAAGAAGATCATTCTGGCTGTTGATGGAGAACAAAATGGAGCTGCTCATTGGCCAGAGTTGAAAAGGGAGGTGCGTTAACAACAGACTATCCATGACTTGCAGTTGGAAAATGTCAGGACAGAAGCAGCTGCCTCTGGGATCCTTCACTCTTCCTCCACGTGGCCTTGCTTTCACGGTCTCTCTCTTCTCATTTCCTGCAAGGGGCATCCTCTATTTTCCATCATCCCCCTGATAACTGGCTCCAGTGATTGGCTTGTCTTAGTTCCCAGTCGAGAGAGAGGAAAAACCTGATTGGATGCTCACGGGAGGTGCTGACTCTGGGTCCAGTCAGCTATGGCCGAGGAGGTGGGGCCGCCTACTGCAGGTGGAGCTTCCAGTCACCCTTCCAGCAGCAGCAGCGCGCAGTCAAGGAAAAGGACGCGTCCGGAGGCACGAGTTTCAGTCTTCAGGATCCAGATGTCAATATTTTATTTGTCTGGTTCGCCCAGATTTTCATCTATAGTTGCAAACATTTCCTTCTCACTGTTGCCAAGTCTATTATTTTGTAACTGTACTTCCGTTGGTTTACCCATTTTAACAGTGAATAAGCATTTGAATAGTTTCTAGTTTCTTCCACAGTTTTAAACCATTTGACTTTTTCCTAACGTAACGTTTGCTAAAACTATGGTGAAAACAGTTTAGGAGAAGCAGCGTACTTAGATGCTCCGACCACCGCATTCCCATGCTTCTCACTCCTGATGACAGAACCCAGAAGCCTCCTGGATCGGGTTGAGGCTCAAGGGTGAGCAGGACATCAGAAGGGAAGTGCGTGGGCCAGGAGGCAGACATTGTGGATTGTGACCTTGTCTGACTCAGCACAGAGCAAGCCGGGCAAAATGGAGACATCGTCATCATTCTCCGCACTGCATGCCACCTGAGACCATCTGTTGCTCGGGGTGGCACGTGACCTAAATAAAAATGTCCACCAGGTGGCCACGTGATCCAGTTCTCAGCAGTAAGACAGAAGCTGAAGTATGATAGATAACTTGGGTTGGAGCTGCAGACAGGAGGACAGACTGGGAAGGAATGTCAAGATACATGTAAACAAGTCAGTGTTCTAGTTCTGGGCCTGGATGTTGGGTTCACAGATATTTATTATTTGTGGAAATGAATGCATGAATAACTAAGTAAACTAAAAGAGGGTCATGCATGGATCAGTGTTTAAAAAAAAAGAAGACGTAAGCTGAAACCTAGTAGCTGGGTTTTCCTGGGAGGCTTTTGTTTTGCCGATGAAAGGGAGAGCATTATGTTTGGTCCTTCCCTCTCTTCTCATTTGGCACGTAGGTGCCCGAGGTAGACCAGCCACTTTGAGGATAAAAGCCACAAATAAAGATTCGATTGTGGGATTTCCCTGGCAGCGGAGTGGTTAAGAATCCGCCTGCCAATGCAGGGGACACGGGTTCGAGCCCTGGTCTGGGAAGATGCCACATGCCACGTAGCAACTAAGCCCGTGTGCCACAACTACTGAGCCTGCGCTCTAGAGCCAGTGAGCCAAAACTACTGAGCCCACATGCCACAACTACTGAAGCCCGTGCACCTAGAGCCCGTGCTCCACAACAAGAGAAGCCACTGCAATGAGAAGCCCGCGCACTGCAAGAAAGAGTAGCCCCTGCTCGCTGCAACTAGAGAAACCCACTCACAGCACCAAAGACCCAATGCAGCCAAAAATAAATAAATAAACTTATTTTTAAAAAAAGATTCGATCGCAAGAAGCAAGAGGAAGCCTGCATTGTTGACGACTTAAACTTAAGTACCCGCTCCAGGCATGGACTTCCGATATCCGGGCTCAAAACAGAGAGAATAAAACCTAAAGGGTCTGGGCTACTGGAGCTGGTTTTCAGTATGCTGATACAGAGGAAATGGTGGGGAAAATAAAGTTTCTAGGAACTAAATGCTGAGCTAAGACACTGTGCACATTTTCCTCGGCAGGTTTGACGTTCTCTTCCTGGCTGAGGGTGTGTCATTTCCAATGAGGAGACTGGCTCCAGAACCAGGATGAGACAGATGTCAGTAACTAGTTTCCATTAAGGGTGGAGAGGATCAGTGTGTTTCCTGCATGGTGATGTAAGCGGTGAGAATAGGGCTGTGGTGGTGCCAGAAATAAGCTTCTTGCCCTACTAGACATTAAGACATACCACAAAACAAAATTATTTTTTAAAGTGAGGTATTAGTGCAAGAACAGACAAATGAATCAGTGACGCACAGCAAGAGCTCAGAAAGAGGCCCATGGGAACTCAGCGTAATTTTAGATACTCTCTCTATAAAATATGTTAAAGTAGCAACTCAGATTAATGGGGGAAGAAGGTACACTTAATAAATGGTGTTGAGAAAACTGGCTCACGGGACTTCCCTGGTGGTGCAGTGTTAAGACTCTGAGCTCCCAAGGCAGGGGTCAGGGTTCGATCCCTGGCCGGGGAACTAGCTCCCACATGCATGCCGCAAGTAAGAGTTCACATGCCACAACTAAGGAGCCAGTGAGCCACAACTAAGGAGCTCTTGAGCCACAATGAAGGAGCCCACGTGCCGCAACTAAGGAGCTGGTGAGCTGCAAAAGGAAGAAAGAAGGAAAGAAAGAAAGAAAACTGGCTCACTGTGAGGGGAAAACTAAATGCAGGTTCCTATCTGACACCACACATGAAAGTGGACTCTAGAAGTATTAAAGACCAATATGGGAAAGATACACTTATAAGGTCAATAGAAAAAAGAATCAAGGAGAATATCTTTGAATCTCTGTGACAGGGAACGACTTCTTAAGACTTCAAAAGCACAGGTCATAGGACAAAACATTGATTAGGTTCATTATGTCAAAACTAAGAATTTAGGTTTAAAGGAAGGTAAGACAGACCATTAATAGGCATTGTCAGAATGGGAGAAATTATTTGTAATATCAAAAATGGACAAGGGACCAATACCTGTAATAGGCAAGAAGAACCTGTGAAATGATAAGAAAAAAGATGGACACCCTTTGGGGAAAATGGGTAAAGGATATGAATAGGCAATTTGTAGAAAAGCTATGCATATGAGGGGGATGTTCAAAACTCATTAGTTATCCGAGAAATGTACATTGAAACAAGGAGAACTACTCTACACCCATTAGGGTGGAGAAAATTAGAAGAATGGATAGAGTCAAGTGTTGTTAGGGATGTACACATATAAGAATGTTCAGGTGCTACTTGGGTAAGGATGGCGCTTTCAATTCTGAGGAAGGGTCGGGCACTACTTCATCAAATTAAGTATACACACACCCGATGCGTCAGCCATCTCTCTCTTGGTTATACATCCCAAAGAGATTCTTATACCCACAAGTGGACACATACAAGGATATGACTTGCAGTGTTCTTTGCGGTGTCTGGGAGTTGGTAGCCGCAGAGCGTCCATCCCGAGGGAGGTTGTTGGGTGAATGTGTGGACACCCTCCATGGAGTTCCTGCAGCGGGGCAGATGTATGAACGCAAACAGCATGGATGGGTCTTAAAAACACGGTGCTTGTTTGAAAAGCAACTTGGAAGAGAATGAGACGTGTCATCCAGGGCCGATGACATACATTAAAATTACACACACATAAAAACCACACTCTATATTTTGTAAGACTGAGGGGGGGGCGTGGGAAGAAGGAAGGGGGGATGAGAAGGAAGGAAGGAAGGGAAGAAGGAAGGATAAAAGAGGGACTCTGTACAAACCGGTGATGATCATGTTGGTAATGACGCATAGATGATATTCAACCTCTGACCTAAGGTCTCCAGGGAGTAAACAATAACCTTGTCAAATCGTCAATCTACATCTTGCATGAACACTGTCCGGGGCAGAGCCCCTTCTGCAAGGCTAGGGAAGCTGTGTGTGTGTTGTGTGTTTCTACTCCCCGTGGCCGCCTTCTGATATTATTGTATGTCCCTAACTTGTTATATCAGATTCCTTATCTAAGGCATGGCTGATTCCTGCTTGATCGACCCCCCCACCCACCCAACACACGCGCCGAATGCACAGAATGGGCTCAGGATATCGGAGAGGCCGAGACTAAGGGCGACAAGTGTCATTGGGTGTGTCTCAGAAAGCTGGTGCGTCCTCCACCCGGTGTCCTGACTCTTGAGGTGTTTGATCTTGGCTAGAAACCGAGGTCAGGGAGTGGCCCCAATTTTGGTGGTGGGAGGATTCCACACACCAGATAAGCATCTAACTGTTGGCGACAGAGAGGCTGGCAGTGGGTTACCTTTTATCAGTAATAATAGTGATAATGATGAGGATGACAGCTACCATTTATTGAGCACTAGATACCTCACTGCATTCACTGCATGCCTTGTCCATCCGGTTCTGACGGCAGCCTCTCAGGAGGGAGGCTCTCAGCAAGTCAGGAGGCTGAGGGGCGGTGAGGTTGGATGAATTTGGCTCAATTTCTGCAGCTGGTACCTGGCAGAGCCAGGATGTGAATCAAGGGAGTAAGAGTCCTAAGATGATGCCTGAAACCTCAATGCGTTTGAGCCAACAAAAGCAGAGGGACATAGGGCCAAAGCAAGGGAGAAGTGTGATGATGGCAGGGGGGAGGGAGGAAACTGGAGGCGGGGGAGAGAAAGAGAGGAGGTGGGAGAGACTGAGAGCTTTAAAGAAAGAGAGGCTAGAAGAGATTTAAAGACAGATATACACAGAGTAAAGAGGAGAGAGAGAGAGAAGCCAGCCCTTTGGGGAACCTTAAATAGAGACTAAAACAGAACTACAGAGAAAAGTCCTGAAGAAGGACTTAGGGAGATGGAGAGACGGTCTCAGTAAGATAGAGATAGATAGATAGATAGATAGATAGTGGATAGATAGACAGTAGATTGACAGACAGATGATGGTTAGTTAGAGGAAAGAGACAGAGACAGACACAAAGAGACAGAGACAGAGAAAGGATGTATTCCTACAGTGAGAGTTTTAAGGATGGGGGCAATCCTGGACCCCGGATTTCCTTTGCCGACCCTGATCTAGCTCTCCCTGCACTTCCAGATGCCTAAGTGCCCCCCGAACCCTGTGGCCTTGCCGCCAGACCTCCAGAGCCCCCACCTCTTTTCCCCCAGGCCCTGGGCTGAGTACCCCATGGGTAGTGTCCGTCCCGTCGGAAAGAGGTGACGGACGCTGCAGATCTGCATCTGCTTCCTGTTCTGTACCCGTGGGAAAATCTCATAGGGCTACCATGAGCATTAAAGGAGAGAATGCACGTAAAGACAAGTGCAAAGAGCCTGGCACAGAAGGAGCTTGTAAAAACAGTCGTTTCTGTAATGATTATAAACATTATTACTGTTGTCCTGGAGTTCCCTAAGCTGCCCGCACAATTGCGAAGACAGTCATTGATACTTAAGCCATGCCTATCAGCATACCCTGGGTGCTGTTCTAAGAGTAAATTTTTTTTATAACATCTTTATTGGAGTATAATTGCTTTACAATGGTGTGTTCGTTTCTGCTTTATAACAGAGTGAATCAGCTATACATATACATAAATTCCTATATTTCCTCTTTCTTGCGTCTCCCTCCCACCCCTCTAGGCGGTCACAAAGCACCGAGCTGATCTCCCTGTGCTATGCGGCTGCTTCCCACTAGCTATCGGTTTTACATTTGGTAGTGTGTATATGTCCGTGCCACTCTCTCACTTTGTCCCAGCTTACCCTTCCCCTTCCCCGTGTCCTCAAGTCCATCCGGGCCCCTCCTCAGACCAACCGAATCAGGAGTTGCAAGTTAGCAACATCGCCTGGTGATTCACGTGGTGATCAAGTCTGAGAGGCGCCACCAAGCTTCCAGGAAGAAGGAATTTTAAACCCGAGGTATTAGAATCCACCATTTGCTCCACGGCGCCACCTTCAGGCCCATTGAAGAACTGACTTGGGAAAGCCGTGAACGTGGCAGGACAGTTGGCGTCCCACCACCCTGGGTGCCAGTTCCTGGGCTAACTTTGAGCAAGTTACCCGACCTGTCTGAGCCGTGGATGGATCAAACTTCTTACGTGTAACACCGAGATGACAGTTCCACCTCTTGCACACTGCCTGCCCCAGAGTTGGTGCAGATAAAAGCGTTCTACCACTTGGAGGATGCATCCCTGTTTCCAAGACAGAGCCTAGACATAATTTAGGAGGCAGGCCACCGAATCCATAGTATTAGGGTTAAATTGTGTCCCCCCCAAAAGATAGGTCGAGGTCCTAATCCCCAGTACGTCAGAATGTGACCGTATTTGGAAATAGGGTCATTGCAGATGTAATTAGTTAAGATGAGTTCAAAGTGATGTAGGGTGGACCCTAACCCAATATAACTGTGAAGATGGTGTGAAGACAGACACACAGAGGAGGATGCCATGTGAAGACGGAGGCAGATGTTGGAGTGATGCAGCTGCAAGCCGGGGAGTGCCAAAGATCGCCGGCCACCGGCAGAAGCTGGAAGAAGCAAGGGAAGATTCTACCCAGAGTCTCAGAGGGAGAACAGCCTTGCAGACACCTCGACTTCGGACTTCTGGCCTTCAGAACTGATTTCTCTTATTTTAAGCCACGGAGTTTGTGGTGCTTTATTACAGCAGCCCTAGAAAATGAATACACATGGGAAGGTTGATGGTCTAGGGAAGTTAGATAAGGGCATTAGAAAATATATCAAGATCCCTTTTCTTGAGAGGAAGAAATCAAAGGTAGGTCTACTTTACAACAGAAGATACACAAATGGCCAATAAGAACATGAAAAGATCTCAACATCTTTAATCATGAGAGAAGTGCAACTTAAAACCACCATCAGACAGACGTTCATAGCAGCTTTATCTGTAGCAGTCCCAGACTGGAAGCAGCCCAGGTGTCCAGCAACAGGAGAAAGGATAAACAAACTGGATATGCCTCAGTCATTAAAAAGAACAAATTACTGCTACCTAAGTGAATCTCAAGTGAATCCCTTACACATACAGTACATACCTACATCTCCATTTATATGATGAACAAGCAAAACTAACCTATGGTAGAAAGAAATCAGAATGCTGCTTGCCTCTTGGGTGGAGGCAGGGATTGTCTGGGAACTGGCATGAGGTGATGATAAATGTTCTATATACTGATAGGGGTTTGAGTCACACAGGTGTGTGCATTTGTCAAAGCTCCCTGAAAAGTACAGCTTAAGTTTTGTACATTTCCTTGTATATGAATTTTCCCTTAGAAAAGAAACATAAACAGAGTTTAACTTATAGTAAATGACCTACATATGTATTTGAGAGTTTAGGATGAAGTGTACAGATGTCTGTGACTTACCATGAAACGCCTCAATAACAAGACAGGTGGACGGATGGATGGGTGGAAGGTCAACACGTGATAAAGCAGGTTTGGTGAATTGTGAATGGTGGAATCTAGGTAGCAGGTACATGGGTGTTTGCTATGAATTTCTTTTAACTTTGCTGTATGTTTGAGAATGTTCATAATAAAAGCATTAGGGGGAAAGTAGGACATGTGTCAGTTGCAATGGCTGAGTTCTTCACCATCTTTAGTGCCGCCACCTTAGCCAAAGTCGCTAACCACTCTTTCCTAAGCATTCATTCATTCATTCATTCAACAAATCCTTACTGAGCACCTATGATGCGCCAAGCACTGTTCTAGGTTCCCAGACCATAGCATTGAACAAGTCAGAGAAAGTCTGTTTGGTGTAGCTTTTTTTTTTTTCCCCTAGAGGAGGAGAAAGACGACAAACGTGTAGAAATATGTACTGTTTCAGTGAGGACATTAAATGCTATGAAGGTGAATAAGGCGGCGTGAGAGGACAGAGAGTAATTGAGAGGGGGGTTTACTTTCCATCAGCTGTACAAGAGAGGTAACTCAGATCACAGACCAGAAACGGTGAGGGAGGGAGTCACAGAGAGGATAGAGAAGGCTCCGGAATGCGTGGCTGACGCAGACACAGACGCGCTGGACTGTTGTGAACACCTCTCTGCTTCCCTGCACCGGTCTCTGCGTTTGCTTGTGCCCTGTTCTGCCCTTCGTCACGGCAAACAGAGGTGCTTTGCAGGGAAGGAGGTGCTTTTTTTTTTCTGCAGATCAGCAGCACGGATGTTAGGCTGAGTTGAGCTTGCCGTGGAGTCTGGTGATGGGGATGGACCTGCCGGATGATAATGCGGGTTATGGTTAATTTGACCAAGTAGAGGCAGGTCACTCTCCGGAGCGGCTGCACTCCCCTCAGCCCAGCAGCAAAACCTGAGGATTCCTGCCGTTCACGTTGTCGCTGCTCAGCATTACTCAGCTTTCCGTGGCGATCGAATGGGTGTCAAATAACATCCTGCCACGTTAAGCTCGCGCTTCTCAAATCGCTCATGATTTTGAGCCTTTCTCCACCTGCTTGCTAGCTAAAAATGTAGCTTTTAACTTTCGCGAGACATGAAATATTCTAAAGTGATCACTCTGAGAGCTGTAGTCATCCAGAACAAACATGTGAACAGAGTCTGCGTAATCATCATCTTCGCTAAAGGTTCACATTCTATAGGTGATAACAGGGAACCTGCAGAGGTTCAAGCAGATAGCTATCCAGGAGTTAAGTCACTGGAGATGAATGCACTTGGCTCAACCGGGGACTTTGTCCCACTGGGCAAAATTAGTATTGTGTGGCCGTTGTGGTTTTCCTTCAAACCTTGATAACTGATTGCAATATATTTTTTAACTGTCTACCGTATCTTTCCCACAAAGGAGGACGCCCACATCAGAGCTCTGTATCCTCAGAGGCACCTGTGTCATCTTTTTCTTCCTAAATGTTCTCGTTAGGTCCCAAGATACCATGTGGCCTGAGGTTCTCTTTCATCGCAATTTAGGCTGAAGCTTCAAGTGCAATTTGAAGCTTATAGTGTTCTATTTCCTTGGGGGCAAAAGGAAATAGAACATTCAGCCCAGGCGAAATCCTGGAGACCTCTGGAAATAGGACAGAAGGAAGAGGTGGGTTGATTCTACTCTTGAATTCAAAGCTGATCTTGGTTCTGAAAGCTGTGGGTCTTCGTGTGTGTGTGTGTGTGTGAGTGTGAAAGAGGGCATGGGTGTGTATGAATGTGTGGGAGTGATTTTGTGCGCATGAGAGTGTGTTAACATTAATGTGTGAGTGAGCATGAGAGAGTACGTGTGAATGTGTGCATGTGTATAAGTGTGCTTGTCAGGGACTTCCCTGGCGGTTCAGTGGTTAAGACTTCGCCTTCCAATGCAGGGAGTGCAGGTTCGATCCCTGGTCGGGGAGCTAAGATCCCACATGCCTTGCGGCCAAAACACCAAAACATAAAACAGAAGCGATATTGTCACAAATTCAATAAAGACTTTTAAAAAATGGTCCACATCAAAAATCTTTTTAAAAATGTGCATGTCAGTGTGAATTCGAGTGAGCGTGGGAGTGAGTATGAATGCAGAAGATAGTGTGTGTTAGTGTGAATGTATGTATGAGTTTGAGAGTGTGCATGTGTAAATGAGTGTGTGTCGGTGTGTGAATACAGGTGAGTGTGGGTAAGTGAATGCACATGGACGTGTGGGACTGTGGGAGTGAGTGTATGCAGGAGTGTGTGTGAGGATGAAAGTGTGTCTGTGAGACACTGTGTGAGAGTATGAGTGTGTGTGAGTGTGTGTTTTATGCAGGTCTGTGACTTTGTGTGTGGGTCTGTGTATGAATGTGAGATTTGCAAGAGCAAGCGTGAGAATGCGTGTGAGTCTGTGTGTGTCTGGGTGAGCTGTGAGAGTGCATGCTGTGTGAGTGGTGTGTACCCGTGCATGACTGTGCATCTGTGTGTGAGTGTGTGAGCGTGTGTTCCGGAAGATCCAGCTTCAACACCATGGTCAGAGACTAAATTCCAGCCTGGACAGTGGCTTCCTGTTTATCATGTAGCTGACCTCTCCCCACTCTCTACATTTACTAGTGGAGGGCTTCCCTGGTGGTGCAGTGGTTACGAATCCGCCTGCCAATGCAGGGGACACAGGTTCGAGCCCTGATCCGGGAAGATGCCACATGCCACAGAGCAACTAAGCCCGTGCGCCACAACTACTGAGCCTGCACTCTAGAGCCCATGAGCCACAACTGCTGAAGCCTGCGTGCCTAGATCCCATGCTCTTCAACAAGGGAAACCACCACAATGAGAAGCCCCTGGACCACAACGAAGAGTAATCCCCACTCGCCACAACTAGAGAAAGCCCGCGCGCAGCAACGAAGACCCAACACAGCAAAAAATAAATAGTCCATAAATATAAAAGAGAATAACTTATGCAACTAACTAAATGACATGTCACAAACTTTGTAACCAACTCAAGCAACAGGAGGTCTTTCTTAACATTTTATTTTTGTGGTAAAAACACATAACGTAAAATTTACCGTCTTATCCACTTTTAAGTGTACAGTTCAGTAGTGCTAAGTACATTCACACTGTTGTCCAACAGATCTCCAGAACTTTGACTTCTTGCAAAACCGAAACTCTGTACTCATTATACATTAACTCTCCATTCCTTCCCCCAAGTCCCTGGCAACCACCCTTCTATTTTGTCTCTATGAATTTGACTCTTTTAGATACCGCATTTAAATAGTATCAAACAGTATTCATCTCTTTGTGACTGGTTTATTTCACTTCACATAATGTCCTCAAGCTTCATCCATGTTGTAGTATGTGTCAGACTATCCTTCCTTTTCAAAGCTGAATGATATTCCATTTTATGGATATACCGCATTTTATTTATCCATTCATCCATCCATTTTGGTTCTTTTTTTCCCTTCTGACTTTATCGAGATATAATTGACCTACGCAAGTCCCCTACATAAGAACATTCAAGTTGCGAGCTTTCAAAGATGTGAACGTGTGTTCACATGTCCAGTCACACAAGTTAGTTCACGGGTCTGGCGTACATTGTCCCGTGCATGCATCCTCTGCAAGTGGTTGTGCTTTTGTGCACTTTACTGTACACTACTGTATAGAGTACAGTGTAGTAGCTTTTCAAGCCCAGGATGTCTGGAAGCAAGTGTGAAAGCAGCGGTGAAGTAGCAGGTACTAGTGTACTTTTCAAGGTACTGTACTGTAAGATTAAAAATGTTTTCTTTATTTTTTGTGTTTGTTTTTTATGTTTTATTTATGTGAAGAGTATTATAAACCTATTACAGTACGGTACTATACAGCTGACTGTGTTAGTTGGGTACCTAGGCTAACTTTGTTGGACTTAAATGAACAAATTGGACTTACGAACACACTCTCGGAATGGAACGCGTTCGTATGTAGGGGACTTACTGCATCGCGCTGTATAAGTGTAAGGTGTACTGCATAAGGATTTGACTTACATACATCATGAAATGATGACAATAAGTAGTGAACATTCATCATCTCATAGAGACACAAAAGAACAGAAAAAGAAAAATTTTTTTTCCTTGTGATGAGAACCCTTGGGATTTACTCTCTTAACTGTCATATATGACAGCAATGCTAATTGGACTAATCACGTTATATATTACACCCCTAGCACTTATTTATCTTGTAACGGGAAGTTTGTACCTTTCGACTGTCTTCATCCAATCCCCCCTCCCCCACCGCCCCCACCCTCGCCTCTGGTAACCACAAAACTGATCTCTTTTTCTTTCTAAGATTTATTTTATTTTTTAAATTTTATTTATTATTGTTATTATTTTTTGGCAGTGTTGCGTCTTCGTTGCTGTGCGCGGGCTTTCTCTAGTTGCGGAGAGCGGGGGCTACTCTTCGTTGCGGTGCGCGGGCTTCTCATTGCTGTGGCTTCTCTTGTTGTGGAGCTCGGGCTCTAGGCGCGCGGGCTTCAGTAGTTGTGGCACATGGGCTCTAGAGCACAGGCTCTGTAGTTGTGGCACACGGGCTTAGTTGCCCCACCGCATGTGGGATCTTCCCGGACCAGGGCTCGAACCCGTGTCCCCTGCATTGGCAGGCGGATGCTTAACCACTGCGCCACCAGGGAAGTCCTTAAGATTTATTTTTATTTATTTATTTATATTTATTTTCACTGCCCCAGGTCTTAGTTGCAGCTGATCTCTTTTTCTATGAGTTCTTCTTCTGTTTGCTTGTTTTTGAAGTATAATTGACCTACAATGCTATGTTAGTTCCTGGTGTACAACGTAGTGATTTGATATTTCTACACTGGAAGTGTACAGTTATCACTGTCCTAGATATACCTTTGTGCCTTTTCCACTCAACCTTATTTGCTCTATTTTCAATGTTCTTTTTCTGGCCAGGTCTAATCACCACAAAATGATAACAAGGTCCCTTTGTGTGTGGGTTGGGGGGAGATGCCTCCCAGTGAGTTCTCCCAGACTGGAAACCTTCCCAGCAGAGGGCTTTATATTCATAGATATAATTATGGACCATCTGTAATTTTCATACCAGCCATTGTTTTATAACTTTTGTCATTATCTAAACAGTGTTTCACAAACCTTGAAACTAACTAGCCATTACAGGTTCTTTGATGCTTATAACAGGAGAAAGAATTCACCAAATGTTTTGAACACCAGGAGACACCTTACCTCTCAAGAAGCCCAGCCTGGTGGCTAAAGGCAAGAGAAAACTAAGAACACATCTTTGCTTTGCTTGTTCACGTGCAGCAAAACCCTTGAAGATGACCCAAGAAATATATTCTAGTTGCTCAGAAGACGGGGCGAGGACAGGACAGAAGGGGGACAAGGTCATGATGGAGATCTATCACTCTGTACACTTTTTATAAACATACTTTGTTTTTGTACCACGTGGAAATAATATGTACTCGAAAAATAAAGTAGAAATGATGTTACACACACAGACACAAACAGAGATTCTCATGCAATTCTCGCTGGGTTCAAACCCAGCTATTTCTTCCTGTGTAGCCTTGGAAAATGACTTTAATCTCTCTTTGCCTTCGTTTCCCCCTGCTTATAGTGGCGATAGTAATAGTATCAACTTCTTAAGGTTAATGGGAATATTAGCAAGTTAATCTGTGTAAAGCCGTTAAAACAATTTTACAGAGCATGCACTCAGCATATGTTAGCCATTAGTGGTAACATTCTCCCCATGAGTAAGTCAAAACAAAAAAGGGCTTTCTTTTCACCTCCCCCGCCACCCTAACAAATATAGCCAGCGAGGATTTTACTGAGGAAAACTGATTTCCTTTTATAATGGGGAAAGTCACATTTCTGAATCTATCTCTGCTTTTTTAAGAGACAGGCTCATAATTTTATTCCCTGAGATTAAGAACAATAGCACAAGTGAAACGATGACCATAACCAATGAATGCATGTGAGTGAGTTATTTTCATCATTATTAACAGCATGATCATTTGGGGGGTAACTGGTTGCACAGAGGAGATGGTTCTGGAAGACACCCCCAGGGTCACCATGATCCAAGGATAAACAGAGATGGGACTTCCCTGGCGGTCCAGTGGTTAGGACTCGGTGCTTTCACTGCCATGGGCCCAGGTTCAATCCCTGGTCAGGGAACTAAGATCCCCAAAAATGCATGGCGTGGCCAAAAAACAAAACAAAAAGAATAAACAGAGATGATTGTGACCTCTCGGACTTAGTAAATCATTATATTAGTAGCAATAATTGGAGATAACTGTGGCTGAGTTCTGAGGCTAGAAACAGCCCCTCACCCAAGGTCTCACTGGAATGGGTCTGACTCCAGAGGTCCCATGCTCAGCCCTTCCTTTTAGTGTCTGAGAGATCCAAGGTCAGGATCTAGACCTGAGCTCACCAGGTGCAAGGCTCAGAGCTCACCAAGTGCAAAGCTCAGGTGGCGACCCCGGCTCCCGTCACCAGCCAGGGTTGCACCTGCCTCCTCTGTTCCCACATCTGGGTCCAGAGCTGGGTGCCGAGGCCTCCAGGGTGACTGACCCAAGAGAACCTGGGGCCCCTCCTTTGTCCCTCACCCTTCACCTCTAACTCTCTCCCTGTGTGTTTCTCTGGATCCACAAGGGGGCAGTGTTGCACAGTAGTTAGGCGCACAGAGGCAGCGTTGGAGTTGGGAGTGGTGGTGTCCAAACCCCATCTCTAAGGATTACCAGCTTGGTCAATGTAAATGACCCTTAGCTTCTGTGTGCCTCATTTTTTCATCTGTAAAGTCGGGGTGACAATACTTCCTATTTCATAGGATGTTGAGGCGATTAACATTCGTGGAGAACCTAGAATAGTATCTGGAACAAAATAAGTGCTCTCTGTGTAGTCTACAAGTAAGTCTATACGGAAGTACTCTTCGTGACAGTGATGATGGTGTATGAATAGTATTGTTATTTGTGACTTGCTTTTTCTCTGATCTGTTTGTGTCCACATCTTTCCGCATCCGTGTCTCCACTCTTCTTCTGCTTTGGGGTCACAAAGTCTTCTGCTTCCTGGGGCCAGGCAGGTAATGAGGGAAGTCAACTAGCTGTGGGCCAAGGAAAACCACAGGATGCCCCCAGGGCTGTGGCCACTCAGAGCCCGCCGAGGATGGATTATGGCCATGCAAGAATGCAGATGCATTGCTGAGTGATGTCATGGCCTTTTCAAGAGATCTCCTGATCTTTCAATCCTGGCGGCCATTTCTTTTAAAGGAGCCAAAGAATACGGGCCGCCTCTAGAAGCTGAAAAGGCAAGGGAACGGACTCTTCCCAAGAGCCTCCAGAAGGAATCAGCCCAGTGAGACTGACTTTGGACTTTGACCTCCAGAACTGTAGTAGAATAAATCTGTGTTGTTTTAAGCCAATAAATTTGCGGTAATTTCTTACAGCAGCAATGGAAAGGAATGCAGATTTATATACTGATAATAAGCTTTTCACTGATAATCAGAGCGTATATACTGATAATCAGGTTATATATCATATATATGTAGTAAATATATAAGGGTATATATAATCAGAGGATGTATACTGATAATAAGGATGAAGTAATGGAGCTGAAACCGCACAACCCATATTGGGACTTGAACCCACTACCTTTTCATTAAAATCACACACCTGGTCTCACGACCTAGAGAAGCTCAGGATCTTTATGTCTCAGTACAGAAAGAATTTAGTGAGAGACAAAGTGATAGGTAAGAAGTACATTTATTTAGAGAGATACACATTCCATAGACAGAATGCGGTCCTTCTCAAAAGGCAAGAGCGGCCCCGGGAGAAACACACTCCACAGACAGTGTGGGCCATCTCAGAAGGCAAGAGGCCCCAAAGTATGGGGTGGTTAGTTTTCATGGGCTGGGTAATTTCATGGGCTATAGCGTGGGAGGATTATTCCAACTATTTTGGAGAAGGGGCGGAGATTTCCAGGAATGGGGCCATTGCACACTTTTTGGCCTGTTACGGTCGACCTCTGACCTGTCATGGCACCTGGGGGTGTGCCCTTTAGCATTTGCTAATGTATTACAAGGAGCATAATATAACGAGGGTCAAGGTCCACTGGAAGTTGAACCTTCTGCCATCTTGGACCTAGTTGGTTCTAACCAAGGACTGAGTCATTCTTTTAAAGGTTGTGCCCTGCCACTGTAGATGGGAGGATGGGGAGCTGGGAACTGAGGGTGGGGGCTACGAGGAGTCAGGGAAGGCTCATCTGAGGAGGGAATGTTTAAGAAAAAGCCTGAGGGCTTCCCTGGTGGCGCAGTGGTTGTGACCTCTCGGACTTAGTAAATCATTATATTAGTAGCAATAATTGGAGATAACAGTGGCTGAGGTCTGAGGCTAGAAACACTCAGCCCCTCACCCAAGGTCTTTGTAAACTGGTGTGGCCGGGGATCAGGGAGGGTACATTTTTTCCCCCTGCTTCTCTCGGCACACAGAAGTGTCGCTGATCTTGAAAAAAAGCTCTAGAAATAGCAGATCTTTTGTCTGGGCTGATCTGCAAATAGCCTTCAGCTGTAGGAGAGATCTATAAACCTGTAAACCTGATCCGAAAGACTTCTGATCACCTTCAGAGTAGAAATTAGAATCCTCACCATGACCCAAAGGCTCACTGCACAATCTGTCTCCCTTTGTTCCTGCTTTGACCTCATCTCCCACCCTCTCCCTGGTGATTACTCCAGTCACACCTGCCTCCTGGATGTTTCTTAGATGTGATGCACATTCCCACCTCAGGACCTTTGCACTTGCTGCTGCTTCTACCCAGAATGCTCTATGCCCAGATAGCTACCTGTCTCAGTCCTTACTCAGGCTTTTTTTTTTTTTTTTTTTTTTTGCGTTACACGGGCCTCTCACTGTTGTGGCCTCTCCCGTTGCGGAGCACAGGCTCCGGACGTGCAGGCTCAGCGGCCACGGCTCACGGGCCCAGCCGCTCCGCGGCACGTGGGATCTTCCCGGACCGGGGCACGAACCCATGTCCCCTGCATCGGCAGGCGGACTCTCAACCACTGCGCCACCAGGGAAGCCCAAATCTAAGTGGATTTTAATCAGCACCAAGTCCACTGGTCCTCCCCTCACCCCATCCCACCCCATCCCCAGTCTGGCAGGAAATGTCTGCCACTTAGAGGGTCCCATCTTCTTCTGCAGGGTGATGACATAACTCAGCTTGGTGCTAAAAAAAAAAAAAAAAAAAAAAGAGGGAATGTCCAGGGCTTTGGTCCATGGGGCCTACTACCTTAACTTCTGCTCATTTGATATTTGCTGAGGCCCCAGACCCTGTTAAGTGGCTAGAAGATGCCCCCGTAGTGGTCCCCACAGCCCACAGCCATTTTCCCAGCTCGCAAGTGGTCAGGCTGTGTGCCCTGTAGTTCACCAGGCTGGAGTAAGCTCCAACTCTCTCTCTCCAGTAAAAACCCCTCCCCAAGTCCTTCTCTCCATTGTCCCTGCTTCTGGGCGGACCCCCTGGTGCTGGCCTCTCTATCTCCTGGGATAGGAGCAGGAAGGGGACATGCCTTCAGTAGGCAATTATCCTACTGAATCCCCATGGTCCTTAATAAGGAAAGAAAACGCTTCTCTTTGGGTAATATAATCTATCCCAAAGTAGCTTTAGTTATTGAGTGATATAGGGGCAGCCACTCCCCCCAGACTCAAGTTTGTTCAAACTCAGCCTGAAGGCATTTCCTGAGTTTACCAGGTAGATCTCAGGGGTCAGTTCCCTAAGGGTTGGGTCAGACACCCCTGGAAACATGGTCAGGGCCACCTTGGGCCTTAGGGCAGATGACATTCCTAAGCGGGCGGCCACCCTCCACCGTGTCCAGGAGATTTAAGACCCTCTTTTTGGCTCAGTCAGTCCGTGGGAGGGAGGAAGGCCTTGCTCTTCCAGTTATGTGGTAAGAGTAGGTGCTGGGGGCTGAAGGTGGCTTCACCTCATCCCCTCCCCAGCAATGTTCTGTGTCTTCTCTGGCCAAAGCTGCACCTCACCTCACCTACAGATAGGAATGAGGGCAGATGGCTCAGGTGAGAGGAAGTGGACCCAGATGCATCTTGGACCCTCATGACTTGTAACCCTGCGGAGACGGTTCACCTGTCCTTCAGTTTCTGCTTCTGTTTCCTAATATGCATGAAGGAGGCTGCATAGCAAAGACCTCAAGATGTGGGCTCTGGAACCAGATGCCTGGATTCACTGCCACTTTGCTGTGTGACTTTGGATAAGTTGATTGACCTCTCTGTGCCTCCCTTTACACTTTCATAAAATTAGGCATAATAGGTACCTCATGGGGTTATTATGAAGATGAAAACTAATCAACCTGTATAAAGCTGTTAAGAAGGCACCTAGAAAAAAAGTGGGTGATATATCACTGTTAGACCTTTTGTCTTTTTATTTTTTAATCATTATTATCCCTAGCTCCTGAGATGTGTGTCTCTCAGCGTCTACCTTTCACTATGTTTCCAACTCTCTCCTGCTCTATATCTGTCCATGTCTGCCCATTTGTCCACCTCTCTCTTCCAGCCTCAGGCTTCCTATGACTTTGCGGAAACGACCTAACCTTTCTGTGCCTCAGTTTCCCCATCTGTATAAAGTTAATAACAGTATGAACTGCATATGGTGTTGTGATGAAAAAGTTATTACACATTAACCACTTAAAATAGGGCCATAGTAAGCTCTCACCATAATTTCAATTAATTCAACATTAATGAATTAATTAAGTTCCCTATTCCTGTCCCAGTGCAAAGAGCTATTATTAACTGTAAGCTATTATTATTGTTTGTTATTGTTATTTTCTCTTTCCATCAGTCTTTGTGTCCTGCTCTTTCCTCTTTCTGTCTGTCCATCCCTGCATATCTTTCTCAGTAACTGTCTTTCTCTCTCTTTACCCATCTATTCAGCCTATATCGTACATACTGAATGCCCGCCTACCCCATGAGAAGCATTGAGTTTTCCGTGGTGAACAGAACAGGCAAAGGCCCTGTCCCCAGGGAGCTCCCAGGCTAATGAGAGAGGCAGATGTTAGAAAAATAAACACACAAACAGTAACACGTGTGTAAATTGTACCAAGAAGCGTGTAGGATGCTCTCCCCAGGAGAGCAGGGGCCTTGGATTAGATTGGGAATGGGGTCAGGCGAGGCCTCTGGGAAGAAGTGATGTTTGAGATAAGATAAAATGAGGAGAAGGGGCGCCTTTGAGATGGCGGAGGAGTAAGAGGTGGAGATCACCTTCCTCCCCACAAATACATCAAAACCACATCTACATGTGGAACAACTCCTACGGAACACCTACTGAACGCTGGCAGAAGACCTCAGACCTCCCGAAAGGGTCTTGGTGCTCCGGCCAGGTGTCAGGCCTGAGCCTCTGTCAGGCCACCTCTCTGAGGTGGGAGAGCCAAGTTCAGGACACTGGACCACCAGAGACCTCCAGGCTCCACGTAATATCAAACGGTGAGAGCTCTCCCAGAGATCTCCATCTCAACGCTAAGACCCAGCTCCACTCAACGACCAGCAAGCTCCAGTGCTGGACACCCTATGCCACACAACTAGCAAGACAGGAACACAACCCCACCCATTAGCAGAGAGGCTGCCTAAAATCATAATAAGTCCACAGACACCCCAAAACGCACCACCTGATGTAGTCCTGCCCACCGGAAAGACAAGATCCAGCCTCATCCACCAGAACACAGGCACCAGTCCCCTCCACCAGGAAGCCTACACAACCCACTGAACCAACCTTAACCACTGGGGGCAGACACCAAAAACAATGGGAACTAAGAACCTGCAGCCTGCGAAACGGAGACCCCAAACACAGTAAGTTAAGCAAAATGAGAAGACAGAAAAACACACAGCAGATGAAGGAGCAAGATAAAAACCCACCAGACCTAACAAATGAAGAGGAAATAGGCAGTCTACCTGAAAAAGAATTCAGAGTAATGACAGTAAAGATGATCCAAAATCTTGGAAATAGAATGGAGAAAATACAAGAAACATTTAACAAGGACCTAGAAGAACTAAAGGGCAAACAAACAATGATGAACAACACAATAAATGAAATTAAAAATTCTCTAGAAGGAAGCAGGAGCAGAATAACTGAGGCAGAAGAATGGATAAGTGACCTGGAAGATAAAATAGAGGAAATAACTACCACAGAGCAGAATAAAGAAAAATAATGAAAACAATTGAGGACAGTATCAGAGACCTCTGGGACAACATTAAACACACCAACATTCAAATTTTAGGGGTCCCAGAAGAAGAAGAGAAAAAGAAAGGGACTGAGAAAATATTTGAAGAGATTATAGTTGAAAACTTCCCCAGTATGGGAAAGGAAATAGTCAATCAAGTCCAGGAAGTGCAGAGAGTCCCATACAGGATAAACCCAAGGAGAAACACGCCAAGACACATATTAATCAAACTGTTAAAAATTAAAAACAAAGGAAAAATATTAAAAGCAGCAAGGGAAAAACAACAAATAACACACAAAAGAATCCCCATAAGGTTAAGAGCTGATCTTTCAGCAGAAACTCTACAAGCCAGAAGGGAGTGGCAGGACATATTTAAAGTGATGAAAGGGAAAAACCTACAACCAAGATTACTCTACCCAGCAAGGATCTCATTCAGATTCGATGGAGAACAGCAGAAACTGACACACCATTGTAAAGCAATTACACTCCAATAAAGATGTTTAAAAAAAAGCAAAAAAGATAAAATGAGGAGTGGGAGTGGTCAAGGGAGGGAGTGAAGGGAAGAGTGTTGGAGGCACATGGAACAGACCACAGGGTGGCCTAGAGGATGAGGGAAGCTGAGAAGTTGCCCGGAGCTGTTCACAGGAGCCACATCCCTCTGGGAAACAGACTGGGGTGGATAAGAGTGGAAGCAGAGAGCCCAGAAAGGGGGCTGGGCCAGGAGAGGGGGAGTCAAGGTGGGGAGACCTGGCTAGGTCTGACTTACTTTTTGGAGGTGTCGTCCAAAGGACGACAGGTGCGGGTGCCTGACCTGCAGACAGGCTAGAGTAATCAAGAAAAGAATCAAAAGGGACCTGTGAATGGGGGGGGGACACTTATTGGGGGGGTAGGGTTGGGTCAAGTTGGGGAAAATTAAATCTATCTTTTGTCTCTATTTTAAAAATGACTTCCAGGGCTTCCCTCGTGGCGTAGTGGTTAAGAATGCGCCTGCCAATGCAGGGGACATGGGTTCGAGCCCTGGTCCAGGAAGATCCCACATGCCACAGAGCAACTAAGCCCATGCGCCACAACTACTGAGCCTGTGCTCTAGAGCCCACGAGCCACAACTACTGAGTCCGTGTGCCACAACTACTGAAGCCCACACGCCTAGAGCCCATGCTCTGCAACAAGAGAAGCCACGGCAATGAGAAGCCTGTGCACTGCAACGAAGAGTAGCCCCCACTCGCCGCAACTAGAGAAAGCCTGTGTGAAGCAACAAGGACCCAATGCAGCCAAAAAACAAAAAAAAATTAAAAATAAATAAAAAATTTTAAATGACTTCCAGAATGTTAAATAATCTCTCTGTGTGTCATTTTGTCTTTGCCTCTGTCTGTGCCCATCTCTCTGTCCTCTATTCTGTGTCTCTGTCTCCCTGTCTCCCTCTGTGTCCCAGTCTGTCTGTCTCTGCCTCAATTTGGGTCTCTAGGCCTGTTGTCCCTTGGTCTCTGTCTCTCTCTGTCTTTTCTTCCTGTCAACCTCCATGTCTCTGTTCTTTGTCTCTGTGTGTCTCCGTCTCCATCTCTCTGTGTCTCTGTCTCTCTTTGTCTCTTGTCTCTCTGTCTCTCTCTCTCTGTCTCGGTCTCTTGTCTCTCTGTGTCTCTCTTTGTCTCTTATCTCTCTGTCTTCGTCTCTTTTCCCTGTTCTCTCTGTGTCTCTATCTATATCCTTCTGTGGTTTTATTTCTGTCTCTGGTCCCAATCTCTTTGCCCATCTCTGTATCTCTTGGTCTCTGCCTCTCTCCATCCCCCACCCCAGCCTGGGTTCTTACCCTAGAATTCCCACTCCTGGGGTCATTCCTGCCAGGCTGGAAGCACCTCCATGGCGTGACACACACGCACACACTCTGTCTTGGATTCATCCCCAAATAACTGGGACACGTCTGCCTAACCTCGAGCAGGATAAGACCTAGGTGAGGCCACAGAACAGGGTGGAGGAATGCCACATCCACGCCCTTCTCCCTCATTCCAGCTGCCCCAGCCCTGTCCCTCACTCTGGCCCCAACCTGCCTCCTCCCAGTGTCCAGACCTAAGTCACGTCTGGGCGGCTCTGAGGCCTGAGCCCACGCTACACCCCACCCCTACCCCTCCATCTTCATGGTCAGGGCTGCAGGTCCCAGGAGTAGGGCAAGGTCAAGGGTCTCTGTGCCCCCAGGTGACTGAATGCAGGCAGATAGATGGAGGTCGAGCCAGAGAACCAGACGGACACTAAGAAAGGGCTAGAGACAGAGAAATCAGAGAGAAACAGGGCCAGAGAGAGACAGAGAGGCACAGACATTCATCCCTCAGCAGCACCGTCATCTGTCCCCACAACCCCTCATCAACGCCGTCCACACCTCCTCCTTAGGTGACCTCATCCAACCCCATGGCTCTAGACACGACGTCTCCTAGGATGACTCCCCACCGTTTCTCAGCAGCCCTGACCTCTGTCTGCCCCATGGTGCTCACACATTCAACCACTTGGCTCCTATAGGCGCCTCCAGCTCAGCCCTTCTCCCCACACCTCTTCGCTCCTCCGCACCAATGGCGCCAAAAATGGAGCCGCCAACAGACCCAGCCTCCGAGACACCATCCTTACCTCCTTTTTCCTCCCTCCCCACCTTCCACCCACCGGCTGGTACTTGACTTTCCCGCCCCTCCCCCACACGAGCCCTGGGCATATGTGTTTCTCTTCTCCTTGGACCACAGCATCTCCCACCCAGGCTGTTGCCACCTCCCACCTCCACGCTGGTCTCTCTGCTTCCATCTCACCCTCTACAATCATTCTCCACGCGGGATGTTTTTGAAACATAAATAAGATCGTGCCCCTCCTACCTCGTGCTTAAAATCCATTGCACTGAAAATAAACCCAAACTGTTTCCCCTGGCATGCAAATCCCTGCACAGTCTGCCCCGTTCCTCGCCTTACTCTGTCTCGTATACACCAACTTTCTCTCTCTCTCTCTCTCTCTCTCTTTTTCCCTAGGCTTCCGGGATCTTATTTCCCTCAGGGACTGAACCCGGTCCACCTCAGTGAAAGCACCATGTCCTAACCACTGGACCTCCAGGGAATTCCTCCAACTTCTCTCTTTTTCCTGCAAAGCTCACTGCCTCTCAGCCTCAAAGTCGACTCCTCTGAGACTCCCCGACCACCCCCTCATCTGCAGTCACCCCACCCAATCCGGGTCACTCTCTAGTATCACCCGTGGTCTCTGCACACACATTACTACCAGATATTTGCTTGTCCCTGTAGTTTTTCTGTTTGTCATTCTCCCCTGCTGGGACGTGAGCCCCAGGAGCGCCGGAAGTTGCTTGTCCCTTCCCGCATCTCGAGTGCAGACGGCAGAGCTCAGAGCGTGACAGGTGCCCTTTGTTGAGCAAAGCCTGCTCCCGCTAACTGGGCGCCTAGGACACTCCTGGCACTTTGTCCGGGCGTTTTCCCTGCATTATCTCTTTGGATGCATTTTGGGAGGGAGGAAGAATGGTTACCCCGATTTTACAGATGGGAAAACGGAGGCTCACAGGGGTGCAGTCACCGGCCCAAGGCTCCAAAGGTAGAACGTGATGCTGGGAATTTGAATCCGGGAAGTTTTGCTGGGGAAGCACAGCCGGGAGAGAGAGGAAGGGAGGGAGGATGAGAGAGATTTAATGAGAGAGAGAATAAGAAAAAAGAAAATGGGAGATAGAATGTGTGTGTGTGTGTGTGTGTGTGTGTGTGTGTGTGTGAGAGAGAGAGAGAGAGAGAGAGAGAGAGAGAGAGAGAGAGAGAAGAAACCTGACAGAGAACCAAGAAAGAAGGGGAGAGTGGGGCCAGGGTCTCCCAGCCCCTCTGGCCCCCTGGCCGCAGCCGGGCACAAGGCAGCCTGAGAGCGCTGAGCTGGAAGCTGGGAGCACCTGACCCCAGGAATGTGTCCCTGGGGGGCAGGCCGGCCCAGCTGGGGATGCTTATAAGCCCCACCGGGGCCCCTGTTGGACGTAGCAGGCAGGAACTCAGCCCAAAGCAGGATCCGGGAGCCCAGAGACAGCCAGGTGAGTGGCCCCCAGGTCCCCACTCACCGCGCCCTAAGAGCACGCAGTCTTTGTGACCCACTGTCCCTACAGCTCCGTGTCCCTGTGACTCTCAGCATCCGGACCTTGTGTCTCCAGGTCTCTTCTCCAAACAGGGCTCTAGTTAGGAGTGTCTCTCCAGTTCTCTCTCTGTCTCCCCTGGTCTCTCTATTTCCCTGAATCTCTCTCTCCCTGCCTCTGCCTCTCAGTCTGTCTCCGACGATCTCTCTTAAGTATTCCATCTTCCCTCCATCCTTGAGAGTCCAGTCTCCATCCTCCTACCTCGCCCAGTTTATAAACGGAGAGACGCTTTCTCCATCCCTTCCTCTCCACCGAGTTCTCTCTCTCTCTCTTTCCACTTCACTCTCCCTCTCTCTTTTTCTCTCTCAGCCTCTAAATCTCTCCAGGCTGTGGGTCTCTGGGCCATGATCTCAGACCCTATGGCATGTGTGTGTCGGGGGAGGGGTGGTATAGGTCCTTGTTTGCCCAATAATATCCTGGGAGGGCAGGAATGGAGAAAGAAAGAGACAGATGCAGGGCCCCCGGACTCACCTGAGACTGACCCTCACGCAGGTGCTGAAGGATGTCCATGGCAGGAAACCCCTGGGGCTGGTTCCTGGGCCATCTCCTCCTCAGTGTCACAGGTATCTGTGTGTGTGTGTGTGTGCGCGTGTGTGTGTGTGTGTGTGTCTGTGTGTGTGTCTGTGCCTGAGGCAGTGTTTGTTACAGGCATGACTCAGTATCCTCCTGGATGTGCCTGAAGCTGCGTGGGTGACAGTACTGTGTGACCATTGCTCTCCAGATGCACACTTGTGATTCCTTGTATCACAGGGAGTTTGCATGTGTGCTGCCTGCGTACTGGGCGTGTGTGGCTTTGCATGCCTCTGTGTGTGACATAGTATGACAGGGTGTGTGGTCATGCCCGTGAGAGTCGGTGCGTGATTGGGTGAACAACTCTGACAGTCTGTGCCTCTGAATATCCTGCAGAGTGGCAATGCTGTGAGGACCTGGGGAGCCTGGGGTGCCGCTGAAAGGGAGATGGTGCTTCTGGGGGAGTCACCCATCGCTGGCGATCTGTGCCTGCTTCCTGGGTCTCCGATCCTTGCGCCCCCAGACAGCCACATCACGGGACGGTGTGATAGGGTTTCTGTGTGAGCCGGCTTTTTGCTGCTATGGGGGAGGCTGAGCCAGGGAAGGAGGGACTTGGAGGGCCATAGAGTGTGGCACTGCCTCGAGTGTCTGGCTGTGTCGCCCTTGCCTCTGCCACCTTGTGTGAGGGGGTCTACTTGTGCTGGGAGGCTCATAGCCCCAGTAGTGCACTGTCGAGGCGCGCGCGCGCGCGCGTGTGTGTGTGTGTGTGTGTGTGTGTGTGTGTGTGAGAGAGAGAGCGAGAGAGGTGACATGTGGGTCCCAGAGATCTATGTGACACACAGCTGAAAGTCTCCTCTTGACAAGTGACCCCACTTCCTATACCCTGATCTCCGCCTCTTGAATCTGATCCGTGGAGTAACAGGCCTGCACTGTGATCCCGCCCCCTTCTCACTCATTCTTGATTCCGCCCCTAAGAGCCTGACTGCCCTCAGGATCCCTGGCTCCATCCCAGCGGTCCTGACCACACCGCCTGCACTGTGACCCCGCCCCCAAGTGGCCTAGTCCTGCCTCCTGAGTCTGTCCCCCAGCCCTGACCACGCCCCCCTGGACCGAGATTTCCCCCCCACCCCCCACCAAGCTCTCACAAGCCCTGGTTCCACCCTGAGCCCATCCCCCTGACCTCGGAAGCCCTGATCTAGCCCCTGCACCGTGGCCACGCCCCTGCTCTGTGGCCACGCCCCCCGAAAGCCGTGACCACGCCTCCATGAATAAGTGTCCAGCCTTCTGGGCCTTTTCCCCAGGCCTGACCACGCCCCAGCACCGAGCCCCGCCCCCAGAAGCCCCCGTTCCCCTCTGAGCCCGTCCCCCAGCCCTGAATCCGCCCTCAGGATCCCTCGCCTGGGGTGGAGGCGGCGACATCATAAACGGCGAGGACTGCCACCCGCACTCGCAGCCTTGGCAGGCGGCACTGTTCTTGGAAAAGGAATTTTTCTGCGGGGGCGTCCTGGTGCATCCTCAATGGGTGCTGTCAGCCGCACACTGTTTCCAGAAGTGAGTGCAGGGCGGGGCGGGGACGGGGGCGGGGCCTGGGTCCTAGGGAGGACCCGGAGGTATGGTGAGCTGAGGGGAAGCGCTTAATAGGTTCAATCTCTGGGTACTAAAAGTGAAAACCAGTGTGAAGGAAGGCTCTGCGAGGGAGGCGGGAGCTATGTGTTGCTTTGGAAGGACTCAAGAGTCCTGGGTTGAAATCCCAGCTCAGCTGCTGAGTTACTAGTGACTTAAGGCAAGTTCTTGTCCCTGGATTATGATTGTGCCTTAGGTTGGGTAGCTCTTAGCGCAGTGCTTAGCAAGGAAGATGGGGCTAGGGTAAGGGGCTGGAGATGAGGCTGTGGTTGAAGGCAAGAATGGAGATAATGGTGCAGTAGCCACAAAGCTATTCTGTCCCCACCCCACCCCCACCCTGTGGCCCTCAGTTCCTATACCATCAGGCTGGGTCTGCACAGTCTTGAGGACGACCATGAACCAGGCGGTCAGATGATGGAGGCTCACCTCTCCATCCAGCACCCAGAGTACAACAGACAATCTTTTGCCAACGACCTCATGCTCATCAAGTTGGAAGAATTGGTGCCCCAGTCCGACACCATCCAAAACATCGGCGTCGCCTCACAGTGCCCGACCGCTGGGGATTCTTGCCTCGTTTCCGGCTGGGGTCGGCTAAAGAATGGTGAGCTCGGGAGTGTGGGTGTGTCCGGCCTCTCTGAGGGGGTTCTCTGCCCAGCCAGAGAGGCTAATCCGATGCTCTGCGTCCCAGGCAGACTGCCCAAAGTGCTCCAATGCGTGAATATCTCAGTGGTGTCGGAGGAGATCTGCAGTGAACTCTATGCCCCTGTGTACCACCCCAGCATGTTCTGCGCTGGCGGAGGCCAGGACCAAAAGGACTCCTGCCATGTGAGAGATGGGAGAAGGGAAGAGGGGAGAAGATCCAGGGAGAGATGGAGAAGGGAGGGGACAGGGAACCGTGGTGAGAAACAGAGATATGGGAAGATAGTGTGACAAATGGGGAGAGAGACTGAAAGAGAGAAGTCGACACAGGAATAAGGAGAAGCAAAGAAAGACAGAAATAGAGAAAGACAGATTCAGTAAGGCAGAAACACACATGCACACACGCACACCCACAGAGAAACAGACACACAGACGCGTAGAGATGAAATGCCAAGTGAAATAGGAAAAAAAACAAAAATAGAATATACAAAGAGATGCAGAGAGGCACAGAGACTCCAGGGGTCGTTGAGACAGAGAAATAAGCTACAAGGGGAGAAAAAGGAGGAGGGACACAAACAGAGACAGAACAGTAACAAACCCAAGAGAATCTACCAGCTGTTAGGATGTAGGGGAGCAGAATTGGTGCGGTCAGGGCTCTAGAATGAACGTTTAAGGAATATGTTGCTATCTTTTTTTTCCCCCCTCTCCTGCCATTGCTTCTCATTTGGTTCCTTTCTGATCTCACATCTATCTCCATCTCTCTGTGTTTTGGATTCTCATTCTCTGTCTCTCCACAACAGGGTGACTCTGGGGGCCCCCTGGTCTGCAACGGGTCCCTGCAGGGCCTTGTGTCCTTTGGACAATCCCCCTGTGGCCAGCCCAACGTGCCAGGCGTCTACACCAACCTCTGCAAGTTCACAGACTGGCTACAGAAAACCATCCAGGCCAGTTAACTCCAGGGACTGGGACCCATGGAATTGAACCCCCAAATATAAGCTGCTGAAGGAATTCAGGAATCTGGGTTCCCAGTGCCTTCCTCCTTCAGACCCAGGAGTCTAGACCCCCTCCCCCATCCCCAGTCGTCCAGTCCTGCTAAGAATATCTTCCTGTACACAGTGCCCCCTAGTGGCACAATGTTGACCCCGCCTTACCATTGGTAGAGAAAGTTGGGTTTTCACCGTCATTTGTCCCTTCCTCTAAGCCCAGAAATAAAGTCGAAGAGAAGCACGGGCTCGGCTCAGACTCTCCTCCTTACTTCCCTTCCCATCCAAGGGATTCCAGCAAATAGCTTTCCCTCCTTGTGCCTCAGTTTCCCCATCTGGGAAATGGGAGCCTTGACCAGGAGAGCCACAGGATTCCCCAAGGAACGAGACATAGCTGGAAGGTTAAGAGAACTGATTCTGTGGATGTTGTCCAATTTCTGAAAAGTCACATCAGCAAACGGCAAATTAATGGGATTTACTTATTCGGTTTATGTAGCTTTCACTGACTGCTTTTGGTTTGGTCTTCTTAAGAATTTTAAGAATTCTAAGAATTTTAAGAATTCTCGATTTGTAGCTGCCTCAGGACCCTCCTGCTGTAGCTGGAGACTGGTGGGAAGAATGTGGGGGGCGGCGGGGAAGGGGGGGGTCTGAGGACAGAGAGAGGGGAGACTGGGGACCCAAGAATATAAGGAATTGGTATTATACCATAATAATTGTTATTATACTAAATAGAATATACTGATGAGAATTTATATGCATACGTATATTCATAAATATACTGTGAATCTATTCTTAAGGAAATATTTAAATTTTTATGTACCTCTTAATGTATCCTCAAATATATAAAGAGTGAAGTAACTAAAAGTAAGATAGACAAATCCCCACTCATAAAAGAGGATTTGGGGATTCCCTGACGGTCTAGTGGTTAGGACTTGGTGCTTCCACTGCCAAGGGAGCAAGCTTGATGCCTGGTTGGAGAACTAAGATCCCGCAAGTGGCGAGGCGTGGCCAAAATTTTGTTTTTAATTAAAAAATGTTAAAAAGAGGATTTTAAGGTGACTCAAAAAAATAATCGAACGAACAAGATAAAAATGGATAAGGACATCGATGATTTGAACAATGTGATTAACAAACTTTACTTAATGGTCACATATAGAACGTTGCACCCAATATCTGAAGAACATACAATCTTGTCAAAACACAATACCTACCAGAATGGCTAAGATTAAAAAGACGGACAGCGGGCTTCCCTGGTGGTGCAGCGGTTGAGAGTCCGCCTGCCGATGCAGGGGACACGGGTTCGTGCCCCGGTCCGGGAAGATCCCACATGCCGCGGAGCGGCTGGGCCCGTGAGCCATGGCCGCTGAGCCTGCGCGTCCGGAGCCTGTGCTCCGCAACGGGAGAGGCTGTAACAGTGACAGGCCCGCGTACCACCAAAAAAAAAAAAAAAAAAAAAAAGTCTCAGAGTAAAGTAAGCTGTACTTGGGGCGTCCCCCCTGCTCCATGTCACACTCTCAAGCTGGGGCCTCACACACCTGTTTTCTCTCCCTGGGTCTCAGTTTCCCCATTTGTAGAACGGGGGTCTTGATAAAGGGGTTTCAAAGAGAGATGCCACAACTGAGAGATGGAAAGCCCCCGCTTCAGCAAGTCCTTATCTACTGCTGCCTGACTGTGTCCTCTGAGAAAGACCCCACAACCGCCGCTCCCCAGCATTCTGGGAAAACAGGCCTGATAACGGCCTGGGATTACTCCGCACTGATTAAGTGTCAGGCACGAATTTCAGGCACTGACGCCTCAAAACACTCCCACGAGGCAGAAACAATGATTATTCTCAGCTTACAGAGGAGGAAACGGAGGCCCAGGAAGGCCGAGTGGCTTGCCTAAAGACACACAGCATTATGTGTTGGAGGCAGGATTCGATCCTGGTTGCCTGGAGCCAGAGTCCACGTCTGAATCATGTCCTGGGTTAACCCGTCTTTCACGCACCAGCCTAATTCCGATTTACACACCTGCTCTGTGCATATTACCTCGTCCAACCCCACCCACTTCCACTCCTCCCCCACTCTAAGACCCCATCACGGGTGAGCACTGATAACCAGAGAGGTGATGTTTCACACTCAAGGAAGCACAGGACTTCCTGGACCATCCTCTTGTCCCTCCCCCCAGACTTCTGCAGCCTGGATGACCTTGAGCATGGGTGGGGGGGGGCTCTGTCCTCGCCACCGTCTGCTCATGTGTGTGGAATTGTTTACTGTGTGCTCTTAGCTCCTTACACGCACTAACTCTTACTCCTTGCAAAACTCTGTGGTTTTATCTGATTATCATTGAATAAAATTATCTGATTTTAAGGATGAGAAACTGAAAGCACTTACCAGAATTTCCAAAACATCAAGTAGTGGAGCAGGGGTCTGAGCCCAGGACCCTGAAACTCCACTTTTGACTGGCTCCGTAATGAAGGGGGAGGGGGGGTTGTGGTGAGATGGAATTAGAGGAGGGCCGACACTACGTGAGGAGTTCCCTGGGGCATCGAGAGTCCAGTCCCCCTCCCAGGGTGGGCAGGATGCAGTGACTGTCTCCCTGGGGCAAGGGTTCCAGATGAGGTTTGTTCCCTCAGGGCGATCCAAAGGGGCTCAAACACCAGGCCGAAGGCATTTGTCCAGGGGTGACAGGGAGTCTCCACGGAAGGGTTGTGAGCAGGGAAGGGGCAGGGTCAGCTCTGAGTGTATAGAGACCCTCTGAAGCCAACTAGTGGTGGACAGGAGGGGACAGACTGGAGGGTGGGAGGCCGCGGTGGAGGCTGGGGTGAGGGTCCAAGAATAGAGGGGAACACCTGAGCCAGACCGAGGGGACAGAGAAGAGGGACAGGGCTGGGTACCGCTGGACTGTAGGGGATGAGGGGAGGGAAGGGGTGGAGACAGCACCCTCGGGGATCTGGCCACGTGACTGAGTGGACAGTGGGGGCTGTCCCTGGGATGGGAAACATGAGAGGAAGGGGGAGGAGAGTTTGGGGAAAGAGAGAAATGTGTTAGGTCACAGTGAGTGAGAGAGATCTGGAGACCCCGGGCAGGGGTGGGTGTCTCCCGGGAGCAGATGGCTGCCCAAGGCTGGAATTCAGGGTCAGATGGAGGAGAACTGCTTGGTTGGTGGTTGAACCATGGAGGTGATGAAAGAAGGACTCTAGGGAGTGTTCCCAGGAGGAGGAATAGGGCAGGACTCGGGCCGTAGTGGAGGGGAAGGACGTCTGGGGAGATGCCCCGGAGGACGTTGGTCACCCTAGTCTAACTCGGCCAGAGTGGGCGGGCGGTGCGGGGGAGGGGCGTTGACATCGCCGTGTCGGGGACAAGGCGAGGCGCGGCGCCCTCCCGAGGAGCCTGCGCACAGGTCAGGTAAGAGCCTGGGCTGCGCTCTGGCATGATTTCAGAGTCCCATCCGTGTCACGGAGACGGTTACAATACCTGCCTGTGTGGGCTGGTGGGAGGAGCGTGTGTGATCTTGATGGAAAGCGCTTAGCCTGGCACCCGGGAAGCCCTCGTTATGATCACCCCTCACCACCACCCGGCTCCAACAGAGGGAGGTGTCTCCAGGGGTGGAGATGAACAGACCAGCTAGGTGTTCCCAAAGACAGACACTGGATTCTTCCCGCCCTCTGTCGTGACCTTTGCCGTGATGCCCCTCTCTGGGTCTCAGTCTCCTCTATATTAAGGAGGAAGGACTTCCCTGGCGGTCCTGTGGTTAAGACTCCATGCTTCCAACGCAGGGGGCACAGGTTCGATCCCTGGTCAGGGAACTAAGATCCCACGTGCCGGCACAGTCAAAAAAAAAAAAAAAGGAGGAAGCCGTCCATAATAAACACCTCACGGGGCTGTCAGAAGGATGAATGAGATAATGCAAGGCCGACACTCCATAAACAGAGGCTGCTCAATTGAAGCTGCCGTCCGCTGTGAGTCCAAAGACCTTGAGCACAAATTTGCGGCAAAATGAAGGGACAAAGTAGTTCTAGAGTAGCTTCTAGCCTGGGAGCCAAATTATCTGGGGGTCCCAGAACATCTGAAGATGACAGGGTTCTAGAATGTCTAGAGATCTGTGGCTTTAGACTATTTGTTTGTTCCCTCGGGGGATCCAAAGGGGCTCAAACACCAGGCCGAAGGCATTTGTCCAGGGGTGACGGGGAGTCACTTGGGTTCTAGAGCATCTGAGGACCTAGATTTCCAGAATATCTCAGGCCCTTCTATTCTAGAATCTGAAGGTCTGGTATTCTAGAGCTGTTGAAGGTCTGGGGTTCTAGAGTGACAGAGACCCTAGGATTCTGGAATAACTAAGGGTCTATGGTTCTGAAATGTCCGAAAGACATCTGGGGGCTTAGACACCATCATTTTCCCCTATTATCTGTGAGGAAGTCAAGTGCCAGGGACCCCTAGGCATTGGCCACTGATGTCCTTAACAGTCAGCCCCGATCATGCAGCCCCTGCCTATATATGTGACGGATTTCCAGAAACAGGAAGAAACTATGCTTATAATAGCTCCCATCTTTCACTGGGTGATCTGAGGTCAGTATTTCCTTCTACTGCGCCTCTTCGTTATTTAGACAAGCCACGGTAGACTCTAGACAATTCCCCAGGGCCCTCTATGGTCCTGAGACACTGGTAAACAAACTTAAATTCCCCAAGCTTTGGGTCATCTTAACGATGCTCTCCAGTCTCCAGAAAACAGAATCCAGATTTCGAGCCTCAGGATGCAGAAGGAAGACTGCAAGATCCAGAATGAAGACTCTAGTCTCCCAGTCTCTAAAGTCATGCTCTAGAGTCAAGAGTCTAGGAACCTCAGAATCCTGGAAGCCAGGCCCCTGTCTCCTTGTCCAGTCGCTTAAATACGCAATGCAGTTTTTTGGGTTTTTTGGGGGGGTGTTTGTTTTAGTTTTTTTGGCTGCACAATGTCTTAGTTGCAGCAAGCGAACTCTTACTTGAGGCATGCATGCAGGACCTAGTTCCCTGACCAGGGATCGAACCCAGGCCCCCTGCATTGGGAGTGCAGAGTCTTACCCACTGGACCACGAGGGAAGTCCCCTCAATGCAGATTTGAAACTCCGTACTTCACATTCCAAAGTCAATCCATGAACCCTCAGAGTCTAGACCCAGACTCTAGAATCCAGGTCCCATAACTCAAAATCCAAAATCTATCATTCATAGTCCAGGCCCCAAAACCTCAAGTCCTAGAGTCCAAACATCAGACTCCAGATTCTTAGTCTGGACTCTAGAGTCAGAGGCCCTGGATCTAGAATCCAAGACTGAGACCTGTCACTCAAAGGCCAGAGTCCAGGGTCCAGATTCCAGACCCAAACTCCAGAAATCGCATTCCAAAATCCACTCCCGACTTCAAGTCATGAGTGGCCGGTTCTAGGCCCCAAACTCAGAATCCAGAATTGGAGATCCAGAATCAAAGCTGAAGATCCAGAAAGATCCAGAACCCAAAGTTGGGAGGTTCAGACTCCAAGATCCAGAATTGGGGATATATATCCAGAACCCAAGGTCCAGAATTGGATAGCCAGACCCAGGATCCACTGTCCAGAATCAGAGATCCAAGATCCAGAATCCAGAAGAGCGGGTTCCGAATCCAGAATCAGGGATCCAGAAGGGGGGGATCCTGGTCCAGCTCCAGAACCCAAGATCCAGACCCCTAGTCCAGGCACCAGAAGTACGACTCTAGAATCCAGACCCCAGATTCCAGGTTACGTGCTCCAGACTCCTGGTTCTATATTTTGATCTCCTCCAATTTTCTGCTCTTGCCCTACTGTCTCCTCCCCCTCGACAAACTGCCCTTGGTAGGGAAATTCCTCCTCAGAGACTCAGACAAAAGCTTCAGCCTAATAAATGCTCCGTAGGTCCTGTCCCCCACCCCACTAGCCACTCAGGCATCCCTGCCTGTAAACCTGGCTCTCAGCCACTTCCCACCTCACCCTATCCCCCTCCCCCAAGACCCGGGTGGGGCCGGGAGCTTATAAATTCAGGCATTCATGTGCCTGCTCGCTTTCTTCTGGCTTCCAAGCTACCCCAGATGCTGCTGGAGGATCTGGAGGGGGGTGAGATCTTTGAGATGGGGCAGGGGGTTTGGAGTGAGGAGAGACACAGGTCTTCCCTGGTCTAGGGGAGACATGGGATGTCCTCGTTCCAGGGAGCAGACATGGACTTCCCTGAGGGACTTGCATGTCAAGGGCACCTGGGTAGGTCCATGTGTCGTTTGCTGAGGCACCGAGTCGAGCCTGAACCAAGAAAACGTCCTGGAGATGCAAGAGGGAGCTGCAGCGGTGAGGTGGGGGAGGGCACGGAGTACATCAGGAGGACGTCTTCTAAAGCACTTGTACCAGAGCCAGGAACAAGGTCAGGAGTTATCATGCGTGCAGGTCAGCTCAGCACAATCTCCCTGAGGCCTCCTGTGTGCCCGGCCCCTGGCTGGGCAGTGCTGGGGACACAGAGAGGACCTGAGCTGAGCACACCTGGGGATGGAACCAGAACAGGCACTATAGGACCCAGAAGAGATACCTGTTAGGTATCGGGGTCTCCCAGAAGAGGCGAGGGCTGAGCCTCAGAGGACAAATAGGAATTTGGAAGATGCGGGGGGGAAAGGGCTTTACTTCAAGCCCAAAGCTTGCCTAGCTCTGGGCAGTGCTGGGGAACCAGAGTGCAGTCAGGCTGGGCTCGCCCTCAGGGAGCTCTCGGTCTGGGAGGGGAGGCAGACACCGCTGACTCAGGGAGGTCAGAAAAGGCCTCCAGGAGGATGTGGACCTTGAAGGGACTGGCATACCTGGAAGGAGGAACGGCCTGAACAAAAATGTGGAGGCATGAAATTGCAAGAAGGAAAATGGGAAGAAATAGCCTAGACGCGCAAGGTCACGAGAGACCCGGCCAGAGGGGCTAGAAGGGGAGAAGCCACTCATGGCCTCGCAAGTGAGGCTGGGGGACTGGGACTTTATCCTGGGGGTGCCGGGGGTCAGCTCCGGGTGTAGGGGTGTCCTGTGGAGCCAGGTAGGGGTACAGGCTGTGAGGAGTGTGGGACTTGAGTGGAGGGACAGGCTTGGTAAGGACCCAAGAGGCCAGATAAGAGGCTGGTGTGGGATTTGGGGAAAGAATATATCCTGAGCTAAAGCTTTGGGGTCAGTGGATGGTGTTGGGCTCTGCCAGGCTGTGGGTGTACCTGGGAGTCTGTCCCGGTGCCTGGAGAAACAGCAGACCCTTGGGAGATGGAGAGCCCGGGAGGGAGAGCAGTTTGGGGTGGGGCACAAGGATGGTGAAAAGGGGTTTCTTAAGAGCAGGTGGGATGAGTTTGTGTCTGGAGGGATCCAGGTGGGGGCAGGAGGGTCCACCCTCACACCCGCTCGCTCTCTCCCCTCCCCAGACATCGGCAGAGCCCTGGTCCCTCCTTCGCAATGTGGCTTCTCCTCACCTTCTCCTTCCTGCTGACATCTGCAGGTGAGGTGGGCCCAGGTCAGGTCCGGGTCAGTGGGAGTGTAGTGCCACCTAATTCCCCAGCCTATCCGGGTCCTGCAATCTGCCAGCAGCGCCTCCCTCACTCGGGGACCATCTGCTGATCCTTCCCCCACACCCACCTCAGCCACATGCCGACATCCCCGGGTCCTTGCCCTACCCCAAGAGCTGTCAGGGGCCTGGCGCTGCTCTGGAGTCCCCATGACAATGAACATGGCCCTTGGGTGACACAGACCCGAGTTCGAGTTCTGGGGCCGCCCCTTCCTTGCTGTGTGACCTTGAGGAAATTGCTTCCCCTTTCTGGTCCTTCAGTGCCTTCTTTAGAAGACAGCACCTACCTGCAAGAATGATGGTAAGGGCTCAATAGCACGATGTAGGTAAAGCTTATACTGAGCATTAAATACATGTTGGGAAGCTCAAGAACACAGACTCCGGGTTCAAATCCTGCCTCTGCCACTTTCTAGTTACTTAACGTCTCTGTGACTCAGGTTCCCTAACTGTACCGTGGAGATAACAACAGATGCTCTCTCATAGGGTTGTTGTGAGGATTAAACGCGGTCCCGGCCCCGGGTACCGCCCTGTAAAGGTGTGTTAGCGTTGCTGGGCACTTGGTATATTCCAGACACAGTGCTCAGCACTCATCTGGTCCCCTGTGGCTCAGAGAGGGGCAGCCGCTGGGTCAAGGTGACCCCAGGCGGCAGGAGAGCTCCAGACTGCGTTCAGCCACCACCGGTGGAGAAATTAACTGTAACCTGATGCCTCTACCCTGGAGAAGTTGAAGGTGGACTTTTATTAACCCCCCCCCCACATGACCCTCACTTCTGGGGGCCCCTCAGACCTCCCGGCTGCTGCCAGCCTCCCCTCAGGCTCTCTCTGTGCTCTTTCCTCCCTGCCCCCACCCCCTGCCCGCTGCACCCAGCTAGGGCCTCCGCCCTCCTCCGGCTTGGACTGGCCAGGGACGGCCTCAGTGCCCAGCTGTTCAACCCGCACCCTCTGTCCTTCTCTGTAGGACGACCCCACCCTTCCCTTGTTAAGCCCCTTGTCCACCACATCCGCGTTCCCCCGGCCTTGCCAGGGCCCTTGGCCCAGTTCCTGACCTTGGCAGGTAGAGTGTGGGCATTTGGTGTGGCTGTGCACATCTTGCCCCATTGTGGGTGTCTGTGTGCCTGGCTGTGACCCTGAGGGGACATATCCACGTTGCCCAGTGTAGGGGGTCATGGTCCTATGACCTTGACGCATCCCCGTGCATGTCCTCGTGCATGGTGCAGTGTGGGCAACGGGAGCGTGTGTGTGCAGAGTCCTTCGTGTCTACATCCCGCCCACATGTCTGAGCCAGGTCCCCAACTGTGAAACTCAATTAGTGACCCTGAACACCCAGTGAGTGACGTGGGGGCTGATCTAGAGATGGATAAGTATGTCGTGACCTGGCTGCCTGTGTCTTGAGCAATGTGCCTTTGACCTTGAATGCCACCTTTGTGTCCCATGTTTCCCTGGGTCTGATCTAGTGGGTCCATATCTGAGCTCTGGCCCTTTGGGTTGGTTTTATATCTTTGAATCCCCACAAAGTGACTTGGGAATGAATAACGGTTTTGACCTTGACGATCTTTACCCGGGTCTGCACATATGTCTGGCTTACTTTGGCTAAATTTGTGTCCACAACCTGAACATCCACACATACGTCTACATAAATAAATCTATATGTCCTTTGTTTAAAATAACTAATATTTTTAAAGCAGTTACAATATGCCAGGCATCAAACACACACTCTCTCACTCTCTCTCTCTCTCTCGCTCTCTTTCCCATTTAATTCTTACAACAATCCCATTATACAGATGAGGAAATAGAGGCACAGAAAAGTCCGTTTGCTCAAAGTCTCACAGATAATATGTTTGGATCCAGGATTTTTTACTCTATCACTTCAGATTTAACCACTATACTATAGACCCATGTTGGTGACAAGTCTTCTGGGACCTGAGTGTGTATCGGTGTCTCTCCCTGTGTACCCTCATTCAGGACCTCACCCTGTTGTTCAGACCCCGTGTGCAAGTGTGCACATCTGTGGCCTAGTGTATGCAGATCCACGCTGGAGTCTGTAAATTTAGGTCTGAGCTTCTATGTCCAAACCTGTGCCCGTGAACGTGTGTGTGTGCGGACATATACGCACACAGGCTCGTGCCTTAACTATCCTGTTCACATACACATACGAAGTTCTGTGCTGTGATTCTTGAAGCTGCAACCCATGTCCACGCAAATGAATTTCAGCTGAAAGTGCTGTCCATATCGGTTCCTGAGTTTGGAAGACTGGCTGTGCCTGTATGTTTGCCCATGACCTTGTATGGCTACATCTGTGTCCTTGTAAGATACTGCGTTTGGCTGAGATATCCAGACTCTGGGGCCAAGAATGTGTGTCCCACAGACTGAGTGGCCACACCCTTCTGGTGTCTGTGACAGCTTGGTGAACTTGAATGGCTGGTTTCAAGTGACCATCTGTCTGGACCTATATCCATTGTCCTTGTCTCTACTCCCAATCCCAGAGGACTGCCTGCCCTCTGGTCCTCTCCCTGTCCTCTCTCTCCCGGAGTCCTATAGCAAACGAGTGGGGGCTGAGGGCAGAGGGACAGTTCTGGGGAAAACAAGCAGCAGTTCTAAAAGCTAGAGAGAAGGCGGTGCTTAAAATTCCACAGGAGGGACATCTTAAGAAGTTGGGGAAAGGCAACAGGTGGAAAATGTGTAGTGAGGTCAGGGTACAAGGAAGGTGTAGGGGGCAAGGGAGAGGACTCTGTCCTCGGGGCTCTTCCTCTGTCTCCTCTCTCAGTGGCCCAGGATGACAGTGACAAGGTGATGAGTGTGCGCCCCACTCCCAGACATGGCAGGTGGCCCTCTTCGAGCATAGACGCCTTAACTGCGGTGGTCCCCTCATCTCCCCGCACTGGGTGCTCTCTGCAGCCCACTGCCAAACGCGCTATGAAGGCTTAGGGTCCTGACGGGCCGTGGCGGGAGGGTCTAGGGATCTCACAATCATGGATTCTGAGGAAAAGAGCTGGAGCCTGGGGACTGAGTTCCAGGTGTGTGCATGACTTTGGCACCTTGGTCTCTAAGAGGCAGAGGCTGAAACTATTGGCTTCGGGGCCTTGTGGAAAGGCTGATGGGATCTCCAGATTCCCAGAGGGTCAGGGGACCCAAAGTTGCCCACTCTCTGATCTTTCTGCCCACTCCTCACTCCATTTGCGGCTAACCGCTCACCCGCACAGCTCCACGAGAGTGCGCTTAGGCGAGCACAACCTGCGCCAGCGCGATGGCGCAGTGACTTCAGGGGACCCCTGGTCTGTGGGGATGTCCTGCAGGGCATTGTGTCCTGGGGTGATGTCCCCTGCGACACAACCACCAAGCCCAGTGTCTGTACCAAAGTCTGCAGCCACTTGGAGTAGATCAAGGAAACCATGAAGAGGAACTGACTATTCTGGGCTACCACCTGTGTCCCTGACTACACAGAAGCCCCCATGGCTGGCCAGCAGCCCCATCTTGACCTGGAACAGAACTGGGCCATCCCCCAAGGCCCCGTCCAAGACCCAGAGGTTAGCCAAGGACTTGCCCCTCTGAGACCAGAGCTGGTGCTTCAGGTCACTTGTTTGATACCAGAATAACAGAAAACACTGATGCAAGTTTCTCTGTGGAAGTTTCTGCAACTTACTTCTGGGGATGAAGGGAAACGGGGGCCACAGACTGGGTGGGGAACTCACGGCCACTATATACTGTTCCTTTTCACCCACTGCCCTGACGTTCATTCAGCATCTAGGACCGGCTATTTCATCTTGAGCGAAAGACCCAACCTCAGTCAGCCTGGGTTTCCCCCATCTCATATTGCTTTCCTCAGAGGGTTGCTGTGAGGATTAAATGAGGTGATTCCTAGGAACTGATTTGAATAATGCCTGGCACTGAGAAAATACTCTGTGTTTCTGGACCCCAGTGAAAGAACGCAGCACACACTAGATGCTCAAGAATGACTTCATTTTCTTCAAGATCTAGGCTTCCTGGTCGCCATGGCGAAAAGGCAAAAACTCTCCTTTCCTTAGGCAGGTTCCTGACCTACAGCAGAGGTTGGGCCCCCGTGAGCTGCTTTGATTTTACTGAAGAGCCAGGAGAATGGGTTGGAAAGCTTAGAAATGGATGGACTTATCGTTGAGGCTGCAGGAATCTAGCTCCTGACCCCCAAAATGTGATTTTTCAAGGTCACTGAACGTCAAGGCGCAGGAACCTGGCTCTTGAGACCTAAATAGTTTACGGAGGGGAGGGTGGATTGGAATTTGCAGAGACGATCTCGTGACCCTCTTTGGGACTTTGGAGGACATGACCTTGAGCATCCGGATTTGGGGAACAAGGAGGAGGTGGGTATTGCGGCCCAACGTTGTTTGGGGGGGCATTAGATTTTGAAATGCTGGGAAATTTACACTGGGAACCGCTGAAACTTCATATTCCTGCATCTGGGGACGCTAGGATTGGGTGACGGGCGCCTAAGATTTTATTATGAAAGGAAGAGTAGATTTAGGGGCCTGGACCCCAAATCTAGGAGTGCAAGAGTCAGGGCATTCTGAAAGCAAAGGCTTACATTTCAGGGGGTTCGAGAAGCTGAGAAGCTGGTATCTTTGCCTACAAGGGGTGCAGGGAGAAAGGAAACAGAGCCCCACTGCTGGTGTTTGAGGGTCTAATGGGTCTTGGGGGTACATAGCCTCACTTGGGGTTAAGGTAGATGGGGTTTTGTGCTGGAGGTCAATGGTTCTTCCACCTTTGCCGTTTCTGCTCCCACCTGCCCCACCTCCACCTCCCCTCACCAGCTCTGTCTCCAAGAGCAAGGTCTCAGGAACGCCAGGCCCTGCCCTGTCTGGCCTCAGGCCCCAGGAATGCTTCCAGTGCGACTGAGGGCCTGCAGAGCAGCAGCTGTTCGCTCTCCCGCCCCTTCCACAAGCTCTGGGTGTGGGAGAGAGTTGTCCGGCCCCCAGGAAGCAGGGGCAGGGCCTTGGCCATATCTGGGTGCCAGCAGGGCAGGGGTGGGGCCCCGGGGGAATGAGGGCTTTAAAAGGTTCCTCGGGGAGGCTCCCCGGCTCCAAGCTCACCGCCTGCCTGCCCCTGGACACCTCTGTCATCATGTGCTTCCCGGTTCTGTGCCTTGCCCTGTCCCTGGCAGGGACTGGTGAGACAGTGGGAAGATGTGGGAGGGCGGTTGGGCCCCGATTCCCATGCTGCCCCCCGGCCCCGCTCCATGACTCCTTGCCCTCCCACATGGTACCGCAGCCTGCACCCCTGCGACCCAGTCTAGCCCAGACCAGGACACCAGGCTCTCTCTTATCTCTCCCAGCCCCACCCTAAAATCCAAACTGACCCCTCCTCAGTGTCACCTTGCTCGCACTAGGTCCCTGCTCCCTCGGGAATAATCAGACGTTTCTCCTCTTCCCCGCTCAGATCCCTGCCCCCATCCACTTTACTAAAGGGGGCAGATCCTGGGCCATCTCTGTCTCTCTCTTCCAAGGAGCCCCCCCAAACCCATCAGATTCTGGGACCCTCATCACTCCCTCCTATCCCTAGTTCTCTATGGCCCAGCGGTCCGGCCCTTGAGGCCCCAAATCCTACCACACCCTGGTGATTTTCCCCCTCCAGCTGTCAGCTCTCAACTAGCTCCTTCAGTCCTGACATCTGGTCCCCCGCCATCCCCCCAGGACCCCAAATTTCACTAGACACCTATGCTTCTTCAAAAACAGACTTTCTGGTCTGTGACTAGGTAGGCCTCCCATCTGGTACCAGGGGTGGGTTCTGCAAATGTCACTTCCTCACCTCTTTGCTCCAGAACCCGCATCCCACAGCCCCAGCCTTTTCCCCCCAGGAAAATTATCCCGAACCCACAATCACATGCTCCTTTCCTTGGAGAATTTCCATCCTTCCCCAGGCTCCAGCCCTTTACCAACCAGAATCCCTCCTGCGCAGCTCTGGTCTTCTGGGAACCCGTCCACCAGGATCCCAACACGTACCTTCCCAGCCCAGCTGTCCTGCCCTAGGTACCCCAACATCTGATTCTAAAACCCCGCATCAAGTGAGTTCTCTCTGTGTTCCCACAGCTGTTTGGCCCCTGATATGCCTCCTCATCCATTCCTGTCCTGGCACTGCTCCCAAGAAAACCCCAGATGCCTCCAGTAGCCTCAGACCATGAACCCCAACCCCATGAGAATCACCCGATCCCAGAATAACTGATATTCCACTCTCTCTTCTCCTGAGCTCCCTCGCAGTCTGACCCCAGCCTGGTCCCGGGGCCCTCACTCTTGTTAGAATGCCATTCCTAGACCCCAGGACCCCTTTCCCAGCCTAATCCTTTCATTCATTCTTTGATCCGGAACCCCCAATTCTCCCAAATCTCCCAGCCCCAATCCAGGAGCCCCCAAATTCCCCAGATGCTCTTCTTGGCCCCTCTAACCTAATTGCCCAGATCTGCATTCTTTCCAGAAGCCCCAAAAGCTCAGCCCAAGCCCTAACCATTTCATCAGCCCCAGAGCCCCTTAATCCCCCAAATCCTTCCCCCTGCAGCCTCTGACCTCGTCTCTTGGGGCCTCTATCCTCGGTTTCCCCTCTCAGAACCCACAGCCTCCTGTCCCACAGTCCGAGAACCCAAGTCTCCCGACCCCCTCACCAGATGCCTGCTCCAGATGCTGTCTTGCTGTTCCCTACCCTCATCCCGGGGGTCAGCTCTGCACTCAGCATAGCCTCCACACCCGGGACCAGCCACCGACCCGCAAGCCCAGGGGTGGCTCCGGAATCCCAGGCCCTTCCCAACACCCCCGGCCCACGTTCAGACCCCCAGCTCTGGTCCTCTACCCCCACGGACCTCCAATCACGCAGCTCAGCTCCCTCCACCAGCCCAGTCTCTGAGCCCCATTGCCGACTCCACCCGACCTGACCCAGCACCCCCGTCCACAGGCGCTGTGCCCCTTATCCAGTCCCGGATCATAGGAGGCCATGAGTGTAGGAAGCATTCCCAGCCCTGGCAGGTGGCTCTGTACCGCTTCAGCAGCTTCCAGTGTGGAGGTGTCCTGGTGGCCCCCCAGTGGGTGCTCACAGCTGCTCACTGCAGGAGCGAGTGAGTAGGGGCAGGGGGTCTGGAGGGGGGGCACACAGAGGATAACCCTCGGATAACCTCAGGGGAGGCTGGGGGACCTGAGGCAGAGAGGGGAGGTTGTGGTCCAGGGTCACAAGGAGAGGGACAGGGCTGGGACTCGATGACCCCAGGGAAGCCATCTCCACGGTTGCCTGGGTCTCTTGGGTCTGTCCTGTTGTCTCTCTTTCTATGTCCGCCTCTGTCCTATCTCTGTGTGTGTCTCGGTAACTGGCTCTGCTGTGGGTCTCTCTGTGTGACTATGATTGGTGTCTCTCTCCCTCTCTCTTCTGTCTCCATTTCTCTGTGTCTCTCCCTCTCTGTCCATCTCAAGTCTCTGCCGCTATCTCTGTCACCTATGTCTCATCCTCCATCTCTCTGCCCTGTCTCTCTGTCTCTCTGGGTCTCTGCCTCACTCCCTCTCCCATCACTACTGAGCACACCTCCACCCCAGAGAAATGGAAGAGATGATCCATCCCTGGGCAGCCCCTCCCTCCAGGCCAGTCATCCACTCCAAGGGGACACAGAGAAGGTCTAGTGTCAGCTGGAACTGGGTGGGGGCAGTGGAGGGAAGGAAGAAGGAGGAGGAAGGAGAAGAGGAGAGAGGGAGCTGGGGCAGAAAGGGGACGCCGACCTTGGGCTGGGGGCCAGGCCACCCGCCTGCTGGGGAACCAGCCTCGCAGCCCCAGCTGCGGCTGAGCTGGTCGCCCCGCCCCGCCCCGCCCCTCCCCATCCCCCTCCCCGCCCCATCCCCATCCCCCTCCTGTGCTTCTCCGTTTTTTCTCTCTCTCTCTCACCCCTTTGCCTCCTCTGCCTCTATTTCTCATTCTCTCTCCTTCCTTTCTCCTCTCTTCCTCACTTGGTCCGTTTCTCACTCTCCTGCCTCGTTCTGTCTTTTCCCTCCCTTCCTCTGTTTAGTCTGTTCTTCACGGTCTCTGTCTCTTCCTCCTCCTGTCTCCTATGTGCTCCCTCTATCTCACTGTCTCCCCTCCATCTTTCCCACCCTCTCTACTGTTCTAAGCTCTTCTTTTACTCCATTTTAGTCTGTCTCTGTCTGTGACATTGTCACATTCTTTCATCTATTTACTCGCAGTCTCTTTGTTTTCTGTGACTCTGTATCTTCCCTCGGTCTCTCTCTCTCTCTCCCTCTCTCCCCCCCTTCCTGTTTCTCTTTCTCATTTTGGACCCTTCCTCATGCCCTCCCTTTCTGCCTCCTCTCTCATTCTCATCGTCTCCACCCTCTCCTTCACCAGCAATTACCAGCTCTGGCTGGGTCGCCACAACCTGTTTGAGGACGAAGACACAGCCCAGTTTGCCCATGTCAGTAAGGACTTTCCACACCCCGATTTCGACCTGAGCCTCCTGAAGAACGACACCCTCCCCACAGGGGAGGACTACAGCCATGACCTCATGCTGCTCCGCCTGGAGGGGCCCGTCCAGATCACAGAGGATGTGCAGGTCCTGGAGCTGCCCACCAAGGAACCCCAACTGGAGAGCACCTGCTACGCCTCTGGCTGGGGCAGCATCGAACCAGCTAAGTGTATGCCAGGGCCACACCGTGCAGCCTGGAGCCCAGGCACCTGGGTGTAAGGGAGGAGGGGGCTGGGGACCTGGACTCCGGAGTCTGGGGAAGGAGGGCTTAGGGGGTGGGGTCTGGCCACAGCCGTGTTTCTCCCTGGCCTGTAGTCATTTACCCAGATGATCTCCAGTGTGTGGACCTTACTGTCCTGCCCAATGAGGTGTGTGCCAGTGCCCACTCCGAGAAGGTGACAGAGTTCATGCTGTGTGCTGGACACCTGGAGGGCGGCAAGGACACCTGCGTGGTGAGCCAGCCTGTCCCCCGGAGTCTTGAAGTGCTGGGGGAGGGGACTCAGATTCTGGACTGGGGCTCAGAGCTAAGCAGGCATCTGTCTCCATAGCTTCCCAGCTGTAGCTCTCTGCCCCCTTTCCTTCCTGTATCCCCATCCCGGTATCCTGCGTATCTCCCTCCTGCACATAATTAATAGTTCACCTCTCCTCTAACACAAGCTTACTGTCCAGTCAGAGAAAGCTTCTCCGGAGAGGTGACATCTGACAGGACCCCTGAGGGTGGGAGTGTCCTATAGATGGGTCCTCCCCACCGATCTGTCTGCAGGGACCATCCTCCTCCTGGATCCACCCCCCCCCCCAACCCCGGGGAAGAAACTGGACCCTGAGGTCCCATCCCCACTGGCAGGACTCGAGCCACTGTCTCCTCTGTTGGAATCCCCGCTGATGTTCTGGGAGTGGACTCTGGAGACAATGGTCTCTTTCCCCAGAGATGGGGAGTCGCTGTCTGGATCTGTGCACCCAGGTCCAAGTGCTGGAGCCCCCCAGGCCCAGCTAACCTCTCTCACACTCTCCCCCTCCCCCTTGTGCTGTAGGGTGACTCAGGGGGCCCGCTGATCTGCGAGGGTATGTTTCAGGGAATCACGTCATGGGGCCACATCCCGTGCGGTGCCCCCAATAAGCCCTCCATCTACACCAAAGTGATTTTGTATGTGGATTGGATCAAGAAGACCATGGCTGACAACCCCTGAATGCCCCCGCCCTGTCCCTTACCCCCAGTAAAATCGAACATGCATCAACTCCTGGTGTCATTTGGCCTTCCAGACGCTAGACACCTGGGAACTCGGGACCCATCCGGCCCAGACTAAGGCCTCCCCAGCCCTCCCGGTCTCTCTCGGCGGGAGATGTGCAGTTATGATCAGAGGGGAAAGGAAGGATCAGAGGCAGGTGTGGACAAAGAGGCAGAGAAAGGCTCAGACCCCAAAGGACAAGGCAAGAACTCTGAGCCCCACTCTGCCCTGGGGGAGAGCACGAAACGGAGGCTCGGACTCTGAGAGATAGGGCCCACGTTTTATTGTGGCAGGGAAGCCAGGAAGGGGCGGGGGGTATAATTGCAAGCCACACCTCCCTGGGGAGGGGTCTGTTCCGCCGAGGAGCGTGGCTACATCAAAGGTTAGGCAGTGTCGTGTCGGCCCGGGTCAAGACTGGACATCCTGGGGCGGTGCTGGCCCTCGGAGAGGTAGGAATTCCTATGATGAAGTGCGGCTTCGGGCCGCGGCCAGCGAGGGCTGGACACCTGGGGGCGGGGCCTAGCTAGGCTCGGGGGCGGGGCCACACCAACAGGCCACACAGCACAGACGGAGTGCAGAACTGGAGGGGGCGGTGTCGGACTTCCGGGGTGGGGGCAGGGTGAGGACTGAGCGGGAACCGAGCCGCCAACGGAGGGCCCTGGCTCGAGGGGTGGGGCTTTGTCACCTGTTCTCGGGGGGTTCTTAGGGAGTGGGACCTCCAGGGAAGTCTAGTCTCGGGCGCGTGGCCAGGATGAAATGGGTGGGCCCGGCACCTGGCGGCGGTGAGGCGTCAGTGTCCTGAGAAGCTCGGGTGCAATTGCTTAGAGAGGCTTAGACGGGGGTTCTTGGGGAGGAAGTGAACTGGGCTCTTCCTCGGTGCTCTTCGAGTCTGGGTCTGACCGCTGCTGTTCGGACATGAACTTCAGGGTGCTCTGCTGCGAGACGCACCGCCGGTGGTTCAGCCGCTGCTCCATGGAGGGCCCCCTTTTGCCCCACATGCCCACGTAGTTTAAGTAGCTCAGGGTTCCTGGGGGTGGGGGCCAGATGGGCTGGTGGACTCCGAACCCCGCCCTAGGCCCCGCCCTGTCCCTCGAGGCTGACCTCCCCGGGGGTCCGCCCCAATCTGGCCAGAAGCCCTGCCTGGTATTCTCCCCGGGTTCCGCCCCCTGCCCTGCCGAGACCCCGCCCCTCCCTCCCGAGGCCCTGCCCTCACCGGCCCCCAGCGTCACGGCGCCGGCGCCCCAGCACAGGTAGGTGGTCACCAGGTAGGATACCTGTGGCCTCGGTTGGAGCGTCTCGCAGTTGGCTACAAAGAGTGTCAGGCTGAGGACAACCAGGAGCCCTGCACTGGGGGTGGGGCCAGAGACGGACACGAGGCTGGACAGGGACCCCGAGGCCCCCAGAAAGAGAAAAGAGACACATCCTCTCCCACCCTCCGTGACAAGGGCGCGCGCGCGCAAACGCACACACAAGACAGACAGAAAGATACCAGGAGGGGGCGGAAAGAAAGAGTGGGAACCAGGAAGAGAGTGAGAGGCCCAGCACACTCACCCCGACTGAGAAGGATATAGAACTGAGAAACACACAGGGAGGGTGGGACGGAGAGCCCAAGAGGCATTCAAAGACAGACACCCAGCAGGACAGAAACTCTGAGACACACAGAGCCAGAAAGAGGAGAGGGGAGAGATGCTGAGGTAGGGAGGGGCACCCCTTGCCCCAGGGAAACACTTACCGATGCAAAAGCTGAGGGAACTGAAGATCAGGTCCGCCTTGTTAAGGCGGCGGAACACTGGCCGGAAGGAGAAGCCCATGGCCGGGAGGAGGACCAGACACAGGGTCAGGGCCAGGATCATGAAGCCCGTGCTCATGTGGATGAGAACTGGAAGGAGAGGGGGAAGTGCCCAGGGTCATCCTCCCAACTCATCCCCACTCACAGCCCTGAGCAACATCCCCAACAGACACCCCCAAACTTTAGCTACAGACATCCTCGAAATCACCCCCACTGCCCTCGCCAAAGTCACCTCCTTGAAACCCCAAAATGACTCCCACTCTCACAAAGTCCACCCCGCGTACCCATAAAGTTAACCCAAAGTCTTTAAAAACCCACTTGCTTTAAAAATTGTGAATCACTGTGTTGTACACCTGACACTTATATAATACTATAAGTCAACTACCTCAATTCTTAAAAAAGTCATCCCCACTTGCACCCTCAAAGTGGTGCCAAATCACCCTCTCTTACCCCAAAGTCAGTCCTAGACACTCTCATGATCAACTCCACACATACCTCCAACGTCACCCCACAGATGGCCCTTGAGTCACCCCCACTCACATCCTCAAGTTCACCCCACAGAATCATCTCTATTATTTCCAATCCCAGGCACTCCCAATAGTACTCTTAGTCACTTTAATCACCTCTCAAGTCACACTACTTCTCTCCCACTCTTACCCCAAGTTTCCCTAATGACCCCACTCACACCCCCAGACCTCCCCAGGTATCTCAATGTCACCCCCATTCACACCCTAGAGCCCCTCACAGACATTCTCCACATCACCCTCCTGACATCCCCCAGAGCACACACACAGATGTACACACAAGAAAATTTCCAAATACTCTAAAACCAAAGTACCTAAAAGACGTAATCACACTCGGTTTAAAATTGATATTTATCCAATTTGCATTTCAGTATGACAAGAGTTTCGGCTCCTTCTGAGAATTACGCTTCTCCCTTTCAGCCCTTTCCTACTTTGCCTACTTTTGAGCAGTGCAAGACTATTTCAGCCAAATGAGCTAAGACTCCATTTGCTTTGTTTCTGGCAAACTGCACATATTACAAAATAGCAATAGTGCTCTCAGGATCAATCACATAATCCTGGTTGAGAGTTTTTCATGACATACCCTGCCCTCTAGGGCCACAGAGGTAGTCATGTGACTCTGGCTGAGCCAATCACAGTGCCCCATGACCCAGACAGTGGTGATTGGCTCAAACATGGGCACATGACCAAAGCCAACCAATCAAGCTCTTCCCGGGGACTTTTTCTAACTGAAGCTGTCAGGGACCAGCTCTTTCTTCTCTGATCAAAAGGATTATGAGCTTGGAGCTGCCTGAGCCTTGGACCCAAGCTCCTAGGTGACAGGAGAACTGAGAGTAAAACTAAGAAGAAAAAGCAGACAAGAGGAGGAGAGAAAGAGAGTTGAGATGACACTCAAGTCCCTGGCTCTTGTCATCCCAGAGACAAGCCCACTCCGTAGTTTGGTCAGAAGGGACGGCCGTTTGCAGCTTACCTCCGCACCATGCATTTCGCCTTCCTGCCGTTCCTCACTTGGAGTCCCAGTTATAAGACAGTCAGTACGTTGCATTGCTCTAGTCACCATGCTTGGTTTGGGGGTAGGTACCTTGTGAGCCAGTCACACAGGACTTTTGCAGGAAATTTCTGCACTATTTTTCCTGCCAGACCTGAGGTCTGAGTTGTTAGCAGTTCTGCCAGTCATTCTTCTGTCTGCTTTCAGGTTCATTCCCCACCCTTCTCTGTTCTACATTACAAGGACTACATTTCCCAGCCTCCTTTGCTCACTGACTTATCTCTGTTTGGCTCATGGGAGGCACTGGCAAAAGACTGGCTCTAGGGGGATGGGACAAGCCAGGGTAGTTATCCTCCTCTCTCTCTGCCTCAGTTGGTGTCTTCAGCCATCGATGCATTTCTTGGGTGATTGTAGCCACCTCTAAGCAAATCTCAGCATGAGTCTGTGCCTTCCAGATGGCTCCAACTTCCAGGCTCCAGTAATACTACTTCTTCCCTTTGTTCTTCTGGCGTAGGGGCCTGGCAGCTTGCTGAGTTGCTAATCCCTGATTTGCCTCACCATTCCTACTCGGCTTCTCAGCTCTTCTGTTACCCATGAAACCAATTCCCTATATTTACTTCCCTCTGAAGCCCCTAGAATGATTGTTTTTTCCTGACTGGATCCTGCCTTGCCACTACATGGAGCCTTGAGAATGAAGCCCACTCGAGTAAGTAACCAAGAAACAGACAGACAGCAATGTCTGATGCGGTCACTTGGACCGCTGAACGCAGCCATGTCTGAAAGCGTTTCTACCCCCATACTTTTTCACTTAGGTGAGCCTGTAAATTCCTTCACTCAAGCTAGTTCAAGTTAGAGTTTCTACCGCCTGTGATCCAAAGACTTATGACTAATTCAGGTCCCTTCTGTAGGCTCCTGGCAAGGAGCACAGGATTCAGTACTGCCTGAATACCACCCACCAACATCACAGTCAAACCCTAAAACACACACACACACACACACACAAAACCGTAATTGAATGTTCGGCAAAGGTGGAGAATTTAGACTACATAAAAATCCTAAATTTCTGCACCTAAAAAATAATTAAAACCTTCACAACCTATTTGTTATTTCTTATGCCAACCACAAAGCTTTGTATATTCTTAGCATTCAATAATGGTGATTTATCTTTAAAAGAGAACTGTGATACTGCCATGTGTGCTTTTTAAATGATATATAAATAAATACATACCTACATATGTGTGTGTATGTATATATATTCTGATGTGTATATAACCATAGCCATTTTCTCATATATGCAGAGAATATGACCAGCAGAACACACAAGGGCTTAAAATGGCTTAGTGACATCGGTTGCCCCCAGGAAGGGCAACTGGGAGGGACGGGGGACAAAAATGAGAGGGAGACGTTTGCATTTTTTAAAATGTTGAACCACGTAAATATATTACCTGTTCAAATAAAATAAAAGTCATTTAAATTTTAAAATAAGGAAAAAATTTTAAATCACACAGAGGGATTCCCTGGCGGTCCAGTGCTTAGGACTCTGCGCTTTCACCGCCAAGGGCCCAGGGTTCAATCCCTGGTGGGGGAACTAAGATCCCAAAAGCTGCATGGTGCAGACAAAAAGTAAAATAAAATAAAATAAAGTAAAGTAAAATCGAATAAAATCACACAGAGTTAACATTTTAGAACAAATGAGGAATGTACTGAATATTCACCATTCTTTTTTGTCTTCCCAGCACCTTTGAACACCAGTCCTACGTTTGGGGAATTTCCCAATGTTTGTATCCACACTTCCCGGCAAGGAAACCAGCCTCTTACTGCTAGGACCTCAGCATGCGACCAGGTTCCACCAATGAAATACAGCCACGCTAAACTTGGAGTCAGCAGCCGGGAGAAATAGCCGTGAAATCTGTTCTAGTCGGGGTGGCTGCAACTACCTCCAGGGTCCTGGGGCAGCAGAGAAAGAGGTTCCCCAGGGGAGTCCAGGCCTGGAGAGACTGGGTTCCACACGTCAAGCTCCAGTGTGTGTGACCAGTCAGCCAGTCCTGATCACTCAGTCCCTGGAGCCCAGTTCCCTGGCCTCACAGAGAGTCTATAAGCGCCGCAGTATCCTGGGTAAATCTATTTTCTGCTTAAACCAGCTTGAATTGGCTTCTGCTGCTTGTCATGAGAATCCTGACTTCCATATGGGGAGCGTATATCAAAGCCTTACAAGATTTCATCAGCCCTTTGGAAGCACTGCTATTCTGCTCTTGGGAATATATCCCCCAAGAGGAATCATGCTCAAAGAAAGTACTGTAAACAGAGGGAGAAATTGTGCCCAGTTGCCTTTGCCCACCCAGCATCCAGTCCCGTTCTTCTGGCAAGAGCAACCTGATATTGTCCGGAGGAACTCTCTGCCCACCCTCTGTCCTTGGGATTCTGACAGAAATGACCCCCTCCGTTGACTCTTTAAGAAAAGCATGTGATTCAGACCCAGGCAAACACAGCATGACGTCCTCCTGACCATAGCAAATGATTCAGGGAGGAGTGAGAAATCCCAGGGCAGTTAATCTGAGCCCATCGGAGCTAATGCTGAGACCTCTGTGTGAGGGCCACAGAAGAAAACGTATTCTCTTTTCTTCATCGTTGCTTACAGGAAAAAAATGGGACCCGGGAGCTGCTGAGAGCCCCACTGCCACTGTGTGAGCACAGCTTGCCTGAGGGCCCAACACAAAGGAATCCTTCAAGGAGAGATGGCAAGAGACAGGTACCTTTTGAGCACCTGCATCCCGAAGCAGGGACAATTTATGCCTGCAGACTTTTCCAAAACTCGAAACCAGCTTGAGTTTGAGAGGCATGAGAGAAAGAGATACTCAGAATAAATAAATAAGATTAATACCACACAATATTCTGGAAGTTTTATGAGCACTTATGTGAGATCTGAAATGAAGGTAGGTACACGGGCTGGTGGGGTGGCGGATCCTTATAATAATAAGAAGAAATCTGGGTGTAGCCCTTACTATGTGCCAGGCACTCTTCTAATTCCTTTACGTGTTTTAACTCACGTATTCCTCAAACAGCCCATGCATTGGTACCACTATCACTGACATTATAGAAATGAGGAGACTGAGGCACACAGCGGTGAAGGAATATGCCCAGGGTCACCCCGCTACCACGTGTCTGAGCCAGGATTCAAACCCGGAGCTCTGGCTCCAGGACCTGGGCTGCCTCTGTGGCAATGCTCAAAAGCGCTGGAAACACGGAGACCTACAAGGAGGCAAAATGTTTCTGGAGGAGCTGGAAGGCTCTTGTTATCTTAAAAAAATGAAACCACCATTTTCAAAAGAGTGAGAGAGAGAATGATGGTGTCTAGTCACCTAGTCACGAGGCAGGTTGGGTTTTGGCCAAGTGTAACGCCCATCTTCCCATGAGCAATGACAGTCCTGTTTCCTCATAAGCCCACATATAACTCCAGGAAGCTCCCTCCTAAGGCCTTCAGAGAATCTCCAGAGACGCTCTCAAGAATTCTAAAGATCCCCGCCCCCCCCAACCAAGAACACCCGAAGAGACTCCCCCAGAGATTCTCTCCCCTGATCATCTCCAGAGACCACCCCGCCCCCAGAGCACCCCAGGCTCCTACTGACCGGTGACTTGGCCCAGGCTGGCGCACTTGTGCTTCCCGCAGCTGGTCCAGAGGCCCAGGTAGCCAGTGTAGGAGCCCTGCAGGTAGGCCATACGCCCATCCAACACGCTGAGCAGCATCAGGGTCGCCAGGATGTTGAAGACAAGACACCAGCCCCGCAGGACAAACTTGCGGTCCTCCTCCCAGGAAGAGGCTTGATCCGCTGGGAAAGAATAGAGTTCTGGACGCCTGGCTCTGCCCGCATCACTCTGTTGCATCCTAGTCTCCATGTTCGAACACAGCCACGTCCCCACCCCTACCCTAACCTTGCCTTTTACCCCATTCTCAATCCGCTTCCACCCACAGCCATCTTCCCATCCCCACCCAAACCGCAATCCCAGTTTCATCCCCATCTCTGTTTCCTGTCCCATCCCAGCACCACCCACAGCCCCGTGCCACCCCCACTATTCTCCCTGTCCTAAGCCCTGAACACAGCCCCATTCCCATCTCTAACGCTAACGCACGTCTCCTCTCCCACCCACTACCCAGCCTAAACCCAAACCAACTTGTTTTGTCTCCAACCTCATCCTCTGCTCCCTATTCCGCAAAGCCCAGCTCCATCTCCACTCTCAACATCATCCCCTTATCTCCATCCCTGTCACATATCCCAACCCAGGACACAGACAGCTATGACACAGGTTCCAAAGTGTGTTCACGAGGCCGAGACCCATGGTGCCGAAAGGGTGAACACGGGTGCTGCCCCCGACATTCACCAAGGGCTGTGATCTGCCAACCTTCCAGCTGGCAGGGACCCTGACCCCGCACTGCTCACTCACCTCCAGCTACGCTGGACTTCACAGGGTCCCTCCCACACACCAACAGACTACCTTGGGGCCTCTACACCCTGAGTTCATGCTCTGATTCATGCTTCTCCCTCTACCTCTCTGACCCAGCCATGACCCCTTCTTGACCCAGTCCTGACCCCACCAAGACCCTACACTGAGCCCACCCTGACCCAGCCCAAGCCCCCATATCTCTCACACGGGGCTAGAGTAGAACATGAGTCCATGGCCAACGTCCCAACCTCCTGGAACCCCTCCAACTGTCATGGAACCTGCCCCCTGCCCCCAGGCCAGGCCAGACTGAAGCCCTGAGGCCTGCCTTAGGACAGCAGGAGAGACCAAGGAACATAGAAGAGGGGACCGAGAGATTCAAACCCCAAGGGACAGAGCCTGACCCCGGAAAGACCAGTGGACTTCCAGGTGGCCATGGAAATGCCTGGAAAGAGGGGATGAGGCAGTTGGAAGGTTGTTGAGTGCATCTGGGGACTGGCCTTGTCCCTCATCTCCACATGGCCCAGAAGTCCCAATCTGGCCAGCAGAGCTCTCAGCCAGAGTCCCTTCCAGTAGCTCCCAGCAACACCCAAGGCGAGGCCCAAGACCCTTCGTCAACTACCTTCAGGCCCTGGATCAGTCCCCAAGACTCTCAGCCCAATGTTCAGGGTCACCGGGTCAGTATCCAAGACCTGCTGCCCAATGTTCAGGGTCACCGGGTCAGTATCCAAGACACACCATCCATCACCTACAGTCGCTGTTTCCATACCCGAGGTGTCCCACCAGTTTTCCAAACTCGCCGCTTCAGTAACCAAAACCCTTCATTAGCTGCTCGCACCCCCCTGACCAAGGTAAAATCAGTTACCTACAATAGTCAAATTAGTATCCAGCCAACGACCCAGAGTTTCCACTCAAGTCTTCAAAGCTCCAAGTCACCAAACCGGGCCAGAGTCGATGTCCCCCCGTCAATTACTCGCAGCCCCGAGGCCAGTGTCAAAAGCGTCGAATCAATTATCTGGACCTCCCAGGAGAGTATCAAAGACACTTCGGACGGCTCCCAAACCAACCAACATCCTCCAGAAAGCAGCATTCACAGCTTACCATCAGGCAGCTCCATTGAGAGCAGTCCTGGCAGGTGAGAGGCAGGAGTCCACGGGGTGGGCCAGATTTGGGGCCAGAGTCCTGGGGGAGGGGTATCAGGCAAAAGTCGGGTACCAGAAGCATGGTCAGTATATGAGGCTAGAGGTTGGACGTAGGTGTGGCAGGGCTTGAAAGCTGGACCTGAAGGCTGGCCCTGGGTGGGGCTCGGCATAGAGGCTGGACCTATGATTCAACCCAGAGACTGCATCTGGGGGTGGCAGGGCCTGGAAGCTAGACCTGGAGGCCAGGGAGCCTAGAGGCTGTATCTGGGTGAGCGTGTCCTAGAGGTAGGACCTGGCGGATACAGGGAATGGAGAATGGACATAGGGAAGATAGAGTCTGAAAGTTAGACTGGGTGGGACTCTGACGGTTGGACCTGGGCTGGCTGGCTGGACTCGGTGCTGACACTGGTGGTGGGCAATCTGCTGCAGGTTTCTGGAGACGTGTAGACTCAGCCATTCCCAGCTGCCCAGGGGCTGGCGGCTGCTGCATGAGGCCAAGAAGGTCAGTCGACGGCTGAGCCTGGCGCTGAGCCTGGCCGGCTTGGTAATCATCGGCCTCGTCTGTCTGGGCCAGCCCTGGATCCACTTCCAGGTGCCGCTGGCTCCCCCTGGGGACCCTGCTGGCTCCCAGACCATCCCCATCGATACCATCTTCTTTGTGCGGTGCTCTGACATCTCCTGCCTGCCTGAGTACGACCAGAATGCTTGTAAGGCCTGCCTTATACTCACCATTCCTGGGACTCCTCTTTCCTCTTTGGTCCAGAGACCCCTTTCTGCCTCCCCTGGGTTGGTCCTCCCTTCTCCCCGGAAGGGTCCTCGCCGCCTCAGAACCAGCCTCACTGCCCTGTGCTCATTCTCACCCACGTGCTAGCCATCCTCACAACCTTAGCATCTTATTCACTATCCTGAGGCTTTTTCACCCCAAGGAATCTGTCCTCATCACATCAAGTTGGTTTCTCAATGCCCACCCCACTTGTCACTGCCCACCCCAACAACCTGTCCTTACTGACCTGGGGGATGTACCCTCAATGCCAAAGGCATCTGCCTCAAGATCCCTTCTCTAGAGCCCAGTTTCAATTTTCTTAAAAGGGGGATGAAGAATGTTCAAGGGAGAGGGCTTAAGGATACTCCCAGACTCCCCGGAGACCCTCTCCCCCGTGCTCGGGGCCTGAGGGCCCATCTTGGCGTTCCTGATTCTCTTCCTTCCCCAGATTTGTTGGACCTTGCCTGGGCCTTCCTCCTCATCGCCAGCATTGCCAGCTTCGTCCTCTGCATCATCCTCATAAACATCGTCTTCTTCACCAGTTCCAACATGCCCATGCTGGACTTCTCCAATGTCATCATCAGTCTCTTCACAGGCATGGCACTGAGATCCCTCCCTGAGGACCCAAGTCAAGGAGTACCTCAATCCCATCCCCATCCTGACCTTCATCCCCAAGCCCAAGCCTAGCTCCCTCCAAGTCTCCAACCCATCCCAGTAAAAAAGATCAACTTCCAATCCAGCCCCAATACCAGCCTCCACTTCACCTCCCATCTCCATCATCAACAGATCTCAAACTCATTCACGTTCCCTTCTGTGACGTCCCTCTCCATCCCCACCCCCATTCCAATTTTATCTTCTTTCCGATCTCCAAACCATCCCCATCACCAGCTCCAACCCCTTTACAGACCTCAACACCCAACTCCACGCCTGAGCCTCCTCGAGGCTCATTCCAAATGCAACCCACCCCTATCGACTATGAATCTAACCTCAGACTCAACCCCAATCCATCTCTGATCCCATCTTCTTCTTAATCCCCAACCTCAACTGCAACCACACCCTTATCCCCTGCGGATCTCACTCTCACACTCAACCCAGCGCATTCCCTACCCCATCTTCTTACCCATCTCCAATCCATCCTCATACCCAACCACGACTCATGCCCATCCCCCAAACTCATGCCTCAACCTCAATGTCCATCACTCAGACTCCAACTACCCAATACTCAACCCCATGCTCAGTTCTAACCCCATCCCACATCCTATCTCACCCCCAGCACCAGCTCTGTGATTTTGTTCAAGCTACTTAATGTTTCTGAGCCACAGTTTTCTCATCTGTAGGATGGGGAAAATAAAATTTCCTACCACGTGAGAGGTAGTGAGGATTGAATTAGAAAATGTCAGTACGTGATGGTAGCTATTTAACTCTGCACACATCCTTACCTTGATAGTACTCCCACTCCCTTCCAAATAACTCAAAAACGATAGCCTGATTAGAACAGTTTAGTTTTTCATTTGCATGCCAAATTACACTTTTTAGAAAAAGGGGGGCAATTTAATTTGGAAATGCAGGATATTGTGTTCCTGTCTCTTGTAATAATTGTTCACAACTTTCAGTTGCATCAGAAGAACATTCTTGGGCTTCCCTGGTGGCGCAGTGGTTGAGAGTCCGCCTGCCGATGAGGGGACACGGGTTCGTGCCCCGGTCCGGGAAGATCCCACATGCCGCGGAGCGGCTGGGCCCGTGAGCCATGGCCGCTGAGCCTGCGTGTCCGGAGCCTGTGCTCCGCAACGGGAGAGGCCACAACAGAGGCCCGCAAACCAAAAAAAAAAAAAAAAAAAAAAGAACATTCTTGGAGAGTGATAGTAAGTCCAAGAAGAGAGAACACTCAACTTCCTGTTTTCTTGTTAGTAAATGGTATTTATCCAGTTTGTCTAGTAAATCTTCCCAATTGTTTAAACATAAGGTACAAAGTGTAGAAAACACCCCTGTTATATGTCATTTAAAATAGGACATTTTTTCTATAAGAAAATCATTTCTGGGACTTCCGCGGCAGTCCAGTGGTTAAGACTCCATGCTTCCAGGGCAGGGGGCACGGGTTCGATCCCTGGTCGAGGAACTAAGATCCCGCATGCCGCGTGGCATGGCCAAAAAAAAAAGAAACATTTCTGCCCATTCCCCCTTTTAATGAAATGGAAAACACCTCCTATATTATTTTTCAATAACAAAGAAAAAATTACCCAGTACTCCATTATCTGAGAGAGGAAAAAACGAGTCTTTTCCTTTTCACAAATTATCTTTAATTCATGTTATTTCAAGATAAAATTAAAATATCCAGAATGACTAAGTTTCTTGCCACTGCTTCAGAAGCCCAGAATTAAAGACCCAATATAGTGATGATGATCTCAATTCTTTTTTTTTTTTTTTTTTTTTTTTTTGGCTGCACTGCACGGCAGGCACGATCTTAGTTCCCCGACCAGGGATTGAACCTGTGCCCCCTGCAGTGGAAGCGTGGAGCCCTAACCACTGGACCAGCAGGGAATTCCCAATAATCTCAATTCTTGAGGACACACTGTGTGCCAGGGAATGTGCCAATCTCAATAACTCCTCAAGACAGCCCAAGGAGATGGGTCCTACGATTATGCCCACTTTACAGATGAGGGGAATGAGGCTCAGAGAGATGGAGTGACTGCCCTAAGGTGGGATAAAGAGGCTGCCCTAAGGTGGGATACAGAAACGGGACAAGAGTTCCAGTCTGTTAGCTCCAAAGCCTGTGGTTTTATTTTATTTATTTATTTTTTTTGCGGTATGTGGGCCTCTGTTGTGGCCTCTCCCGTTGCGGAGCACAGGCTCCGGACGCGCAGGCTCAGCGGCCATGGCTCACGGGCCCAGGCGCTCCGCGGCATGTGGGATCTTCCCGGACCGGGGCACGAACCCGTGTCCCCTCATCGGCAGGCGGACTCTCAACCACTGCGCCACCAGGGAAGCCCAAAAGCCTGTGGTTTTAGACATCAACATTGCCTGGTTAAACACCAAGTCTTGCCCTCCCAATGTCCTCCACCAAGACATTGTCAGGAGCCTGTTTTCCTGCCTGTGAGCAGAGGCTCATGGAGGTAAAAGCAAGTGGGAAAGTAAGGAACAAGACCCTGGCAGCCACACAACTGTGGGCAGGGGTCCTCACGCACCTGATGGCCGGCCTCCTAACACCTGTACTCACACAGGAACCAGCATGATATTGGGTATCCTCTTCTACCTGATGCAGGCCCATGAGTTCCTGCAGGAAGGCATGACCTACAAGCTGGGCTGCAGCTTCTACCTGGCGTGGATTGGCGTCTTCCTCTTCCTGATAACTGGTCTGCGCTGGGGTGGGGTTGGGTTTGGGGTTTGGGCATGCGTTCGAGGATGCAGATGGGGGCAGGGTGGGATAGGGTTTGGGATGGGAAGGGGACTGTGGACTGGGAGGACTGGGTTGAGTAGGGAGATGGGACTGGGGATAGGCCTAGGGCTGGATGTAGGGGCGGGGTCGGGTTTGAATTTGGGAATGGGTTGGGGACAGTGTAGAGAGTGGTGCTGGGTTTGGGGACAGTGTAGGGGCTGGGGCTGAGTTTGGGTTTAGACATGCATTTGGGGACATGATAGGAGGTGTAGCTGGGCTTGGAGAAAGGACTGGGGTCAGGCTGGGGCTGGTGAACTCTGCGCCTCACCCCCTTTGCTCTCTTCCTTCCCCCAGGTTTCTTTTCCTATCTGAACTACATGAATTTCTGGTCTCTCCTGGCGATCCAGGCCATCTGGACTTAAGACATGAGAATGTCCCCACCTCAGGCCTGCTCCCACGGCTCCCTGCCAAGCACCTGACAACCCTGCTCTCCAGCCCCCTCAGTCCCCTCTGAAACACCCCCCCAACTCAGATTAATAATCTGTATTTTCAAATAATCTGCGTTTTTCACCCAGAACATTCTTTTAAGTTCAGTGCCTTATAAGTGTTCCCTGGAAATGCCACGCCTCTCTGGGGCCATCCCTTGAGCCCTCTGGGGTACAGGGATAGGGGAGGGAGAGACTCGGGAGGGAAAGAGACAGGAGGTGTCAGCAAACAGGCTGGCTCCTGGTTCCTGGCATACAGATGGTGCTCAATCAATGTGTGTTGAATAGCTGATTCTCTCCAAGCTCTTTGGGCTTCATCCTTCACTTTTGTGACGCCCGATAATTTGCCCCTCCTGAGGTTAATTCTCCTTGCACCCACACTTCACCTCTTGCCTTTGCCACCACCTCCTGCCACCACTCCCTTCCTCCTCCCCAGCCCAATTCAGCTCTATTCCTTTTTTTAACTTCATTTATTTTTCTATAGTATCCCATTCCCTCTCTATTTATTTATTTATTTATTTGCGGTACGCGGGCCTCTCACTGTTGTGGCCTCTCCCGTTGCGGAGCACAGGCTCCGAACGCGCAGGCTCAGCGGCCATGGCTCACGGGCCCAGCCGCTCCGCGGCATGTGGGATCTTCCCGGCCCGGGGCACGAACCCGGGTCCCCTGCATCGGCAGGCGGACTCTCAACCACTGCGCCACCAGGGAAGCCCTCTATTTATTTATTTTAAAGGCTGTTATATGTAGCCAATTTTTGCATATGGTTTGGAGGATAATGACAGTACAGTTGTTCCTCGGTATCCGGAGGGAATTGGTTCCAGGACCCCCCCTTGGATAACGCAATCCGGGAATGCTCAAGTCCCCTACATAAAATTGCAGGGTATTTTCATGTAACCTATGCTCATCCTCCTGTACATTTTAAATCATCTCTAGATTACTTATAATATGTAATACAATGTAATTGCTATGTAAATAGTTATAAATATAATGTAAATGCTATGCAAATAGTTGCTGGGACACACAGCAAATTCAAGTTTCGGTTTTGGGAACTTTCTGGAGCTATTTTTTACCCCAATTTTTTCGATCCGTGGTTGGTTGAAATCGTGTATGTGGAAACTGTGGATACAGAAAGCCAATTGTACCTTAATCTAGTTAGAGTTTAGTCCACGGTATGTGCTCATTAAGTGTTGTTACAGTAACTCTTCCTCTTGTCTCCCACAAAAGACTCTCCAACGTGTTCATTTTTAACAAAAAGTGAGCTGCAACTATGTGCCAGACATGGGGTCTACAGGACTGACCCAACTGGACACAAATCCTAGTCTTTAAGGAATTGACAATTCAGCAGGGAGCCAAAAAGAAAAAAAACATGCCCACAAATAGATATGTTAGGAGATAAGAGCTATGAAGAAAAATAACAGAGGGTAAGGGAGACCAGTCTGGAAAGGAGAGGTCTGTTGTATAGAGCAGACGGGTGAGGGCTCTATGCTAAGGTGACATCTGAGCAGAAACAGGACTGAAGAGAGGAAGAGAGTTATGGGGATTGATCGGGGGAAAGAGTTCCAGGCAGAGGAATCAGCAAATGCGAAGGTCCTGGGGTAGACATGTCCTTGGCAGCTTCCAGGAAGACCAGGGAGGCCAATGTGCTAGTGTAGCCCTGAGCAAGGGAGAGAGAGGAAGGAAATGAGGGGAGAAAGGGAACAGGGACCAGGTCACTCTGGGCCTTGTGGGCCACAGTGAGGACTTTGCATTCCTCTGAGGGAAGCAGGAATCAGTGAAGGAAATGTGTCACTTACGTGCAGAGTTTAGGTCTCTTACTTCAGACCACAGGCTTCATGGAGGAGTCTCCTCACTAGAAGGAAGAAAACAACCCCAGTGACCCGGGGAACCAGCTAAACAAAGCGTGTTCTAGTCACACAAGGGAATTGCTTAAGGAATGAGGTCACTCTGTGTACGATGGGGAGAGACTACTTATGAGACTACTGGAGTTAAAAAATAAACAAGCATCTTTACCCACAACGTCTGTGTGTATATCATAAAGTAAAAAGTCCACACCAACTTGTTGACAATGGCGACTCTGGACAGTGGGTTTGAAGTAGAAAAGTTTCATTTAATATCTTTGAAAATAACTTTTACAATCATGTCAGTTGAAAGACACTCCTCAGATCTCCAGGCGAGTCCGGGCCTCCAATACCCTCCTCCCTCGACCCAGGAGTCGGGCCCTCCAGCCCCAGAGTCCAGCCTCTGGCCCCGCCTCTCACTGCGCAGGCTCGGCCTCTAACTCTGCGCCACGCAGACCCTTTCCCGGAACGCCCCCTTGTCAATCTCCTCACTGACCCCGCCTCCCACCCTGCGCCTGGGACTGAGTCTGAGTCGACCCCGCCCCTGCAGCCATGGCTCACGCCACTGCCGCGCTGGCAATTCCTTCTGGCCCCTCCCACACTTGGGGTCCTTCCCCTTCACCGCCCGCCTCTTGTGCTGTTCACAGAATTGCCTGACTCTCATGATAGGAAAAAGGGCCCCAATATTTCCTTGCTCTCTTTTCCTCCGCCTCCAGGGACAATGTATCATCGCCTGTTCGGAAGTATTCTGGAGGAAACAGGCAGTATTTCCTTCCCCAAGCACCAAAGTGGGGTTTCCGACACCGGTGAATATGCTGGATGCCTCGGGGCGGAGCCCGACCTGGGGCCGGGGGGCGGGACGCGCGAGCGGCGCGCGCAATAAAGCGGAAGGTGTAGCAGCTCGCACACGCGGTGGAGAAAGTGAGGGTTGGGTGAGAGTTCTTTGCATTTTGGCTCCTTTTTTTTTTTCGCGGGAGGGCGTGCGTTGGGACCTGGGTCGCGCGTGTCGTGTGTGCCCGGGGCTGCTGCGGGGACGGCCACGCTGTGGCGTGGACGGGGTCAGGGCCTTTGTAAGGGTCTGGCACCCGCGCTCCGAGGCGAGCCTGAGTGCTCTCTGCGGGGCGGGCAGTGGCGACCGGAGAGGGTGGTGGCTCTTTGGGGGTTCTCGGGGGGTGGGAGAGGAATACTCCCGCCGAAGCGAACTGGGGACACCAGAAGTAGTCCTCCTTTGTCTGCACCTGCGCCATTTCTGTTGCCCACGTCGCAGGGCTCCGCCATTTTGTCCATTTCGGGGTGGGGGTGGCTTGTGACCTTGAGCTTTTCTTTCTGAGGTTTTCCACACCTGTGCTAGCTACACGTACTTTCCTTGGGAAATCGTTCTTGTGTATTCCTATTTCACGTGGCTGGCGTTTTTGTGCAACGTAGAACAGAGACTATGGGGCAGGTAGAGACAGAATCTCAAGGGTTCCTGAGGAAGAAGTGCGAGTGGGGTCTCTAAGTGAATTACTGGGTTGTGTTTGAGAACCAGATAGGAGTAGTTTTAGGAGAAAGCAAATGGGGCCTTTGTTCACTTTCAGGAATCATTCTGACACGGTCACTTAAATATCAGTTTCGTGATCACTCAGAACATCAGAGTTTTGTGTTAAACGTTAGTTCTGGGCTAACCGGACTTTTTTGGACATCGTTTCCCTGACTCCCGAGGAATACTACGCCCCTGCTAAGGAGATCCAGCCCAGGAGCAGCTAGCTGAGTTTCTCTCCCCACCACAGCCCAGCAAGAATCCTCTAGCTGAGTTTCACCGTTCAGTCAACCATCTAGAAAACCGTTGACTTTATCCTAATAGTTGCCATATCACAAGTGGAAGGATATTCATCCATTCATCATTGGAGCGCGCCCCCTTTTGCCATTGTCCCGTGTATTCCTTTTTCGCGCTTTTTTTTTTTTTTTTTTTTACTTTTAATTGTTAAAATCCTCAAACATGCAGGGAAACAGACATGTTTGACAGAACATTTCCCCATGTTTACTTTTGTGTCCTTCACGGTTTGAAAGTAAATTTCTTGGTTCATCCAAAACAGTTAACACTGTGTCTCTAAAGTAACATTTTTCTACTTAATGACACTGCTGTTGTCGTCCTCAGTGAGATAATTCCTTAATGAGGCCATCTCCTATCTGCTCTGTGTCCATAGTTCCCGAGTCATCTCCAAAATGTCTTCCACGGTTGATTTGTTCAAAAATGGTCGTGTTTAAGGGTCTCTGGTCATTGCTTACGCTGCTTGTATTTTAGGTTTCTCTTTTCCTCTTCATTTACCCCAACAGTTTCAAGGGATTTGCATCTTAGCTTTAATTGTTTAGGGTCAGTAGCAGGTATAGCCAATGCTGGAAATCTGCAAAACTAGGCAAGGGGGTTAGCAGGTTCTCTCCATGTAATGGGTTTGAGGACAGTCCCTTGTGGGGACTGGGGAGTGACACTGGGGAGGTGAGGGCATTTTGATGTCACCACAGGGAAGGCTGTGGGCATTTGTACGTCCGATGGATTTTGTGTTTTCCAGTCTCTAAGCACTGTTAGCTTGCTTGGCCTCTGTCCCTGAAGGTGAGTGGCCTTGGGACCTGGTTGCAGAGGGACTGGAGCTCCCATGATGTCTAGCACTGGGCTCCGATCACCCCTGAGGACACAGTGCCCTCCAGGACCTTTGACACCTGGGGGTCTGAGGGGCCCTGGTTTTGATGTTCTTTGGACCCCCAGACTGTTTCTTCCCCTACCCTCACCAGATCCTTCCTGTGTTACAGGTGTGTCTTCAAGCTGAGGGCCCACCCACCTTGGTAAGAACCCTTGCTCCCAGTCCCTCACCCACCCAGGTCTAAAATATCTCACCCTCACTTGGGGTGACTTCACATCAGATATCTCTGGGACCTAATTTTATATGCCAGCAATCATGCAGATCCCAGCTCTGCTGTTCTTGGGCTTAGGGATGTTACTCAAGTGCTTGGTCTCCTGAGCCTCAGTTTCTGTGTCTGTAGAGTGGGCACAGCACATCAAAGGTGAGGGTTGAATATGATGGGATATATGGGCTGTAGAAGAGGGAAATATTTAGTCACTTTTTGGTGTCCGTCGGGAGTGGTTCCAGGGCCCCGTGGATATGGAGGGCCCAATGTATGTTTGGGGGTTTCCGGGAAAAGGACTAATCAGAAATCTAATTTTCAAACTCGGCAGAAGAAAAGAAACAGAAGGGCTCGAAGCATTATCACTCACTGCAGGGCAGTGGGGGTGGTTTGTAGACTAAATACAGTGTACCTTTCAGCAAAGATTAGGCAGCTTCCCATGCATCATGTATATGTAAACTGATAGAGTTGTTAAGGTTACTCTCAATTTATACAATACTTGTTGTCAGAGAACATGGTATATCTGGAGAATGTTTCCTAAATGTTTCACATTGGAGAATGTTTCACAGATGTTTCCGAGAGCTAAGTAAACCATCAAATGGGCATGGGGACGTGTGTTACCCAAGAAGGAACAGGTGTTCCCAGCTCTAGGAGGGTTTTTTCCTCTGTTCAGTGAGGTCTCAGCCTAAATCTATATTCCCATTAATAAGGATGACTTGATACTGATACAGGTATGTCTTCCCCTGTATTTAGATTACTTTCTAAATACATAATGTGGAGAACTGAAAGTGTAGCCCGTGGGGTTCTTAGAGGTTTAGATTCTGGCCAACAGGTACCTTGGGCGTGGAGCTGCGTCCTGTGAAGGGTTAGCTCAGAATGCAGACCATCTGAGCATCTTTCTGGGGGGCTGTTCTCTTCATCTGAGGTGTCCTCTGCAGAGCTCTGAAGGTTTGCTGTGGGCTGAGGGAACTTCTGGGATAATGTGGAGTAGAGAGAGTGTCACTTGGGCAGCGATACGTGAGGGGTGAGAAGAGGGAGCGCTGACAGCAGGACAGGGAAGCCCTAAGGGATGTGTAACATCTGTCGATGTCTGAGGCACTGCTGGCCAGCAGAACTGGCAAGGTGGAAATGTTCTATTCTGCATTGCCCAGTTCGGGGGCAGCGGAGTTGGGGTGTGGGGTTTGAGGACACTGGGACCCCCATGATGTCCAGCACTGGGCTCTGATCTCTGTTGAGGACACAGTGCCCCCCGGGACCTTTGACACCCGGGGGTCTGAGTGGGGGGGTCCCGTTTCTGGGGAGGGACGGATGGGGGCCATAGTTGCCCTGCACCCTATAACCTCTCCATCCCCCCATCCCTTCCTGTCTGCAGGTGGTTCCCCCAGGAGTTCAGCAGCCCTCGGTAAGAACAGACTCCCCTTACTATTAATGCTGTAATAATCATATTAAACTTATTATATTATAAATTTATTGTTAATACAATTTATAGAGTATGGTAATATTAACATAAGGACAGGTGCTGAGCACTTAGTCTGAGCCAGGCCGCATTCCTAAGCACTAGAGTCAGTTAATCATCACAATAACCCCATTCCTTGAAATGGGTGCAGTTTTGTCCGTGTTTCACAGGTGAGGTGGAGGCACATAGAGGTTGTGGTTTGCCCACACTCGTCTCCTTGTGGTGGGGAGGGGGCTTATTTCTGCAGCCTCCATCCATGTTCGGGTACAGCAGGGTGATGGGGGCTTTCTCTGTACCCCCCCTTCTTCCCTACAGTTGATACAGGACCAGCGAGGTTGGTTTTGATCCCCGGTGCTGCCACTTTTGACCTTAGGGCGTGATTTGTCTGCGCGGATCGGGCTGAGGGGTGGGCGCCCTGGTGTGTGTGCTGTGGGCCACCCCCCCCAGCAAGGGCCCAGCCCCTCCTGGGCTTGTAGAGATGCCTCAGCTGGTACTGCTGGGGATCACCGGGATCACTGAGCGCCAGCCTTGCGCCCCCACCCCACCCCGCCCGCCCCCGAGTGCTGCCTTGAGCTCTGTGGCATCCGCTGCAGAGATGGGGGTGGGGCGTGTTAGAGGAGGTGGCTGCGGGAGGGGCGGGGATGAGAAACAGGCCAGCCCGCGGTGGGGGGGGCATGGTTTGCAGTGAGATGTGCTCAGTTGGTGCCTGAAGGGGCTGTGCTTGGTGACCCCTGTGATGTCCAGCACAGGGGACCTTTGACCCCCGGGGGTGGGAAGGGTCCCTGGCTCTGGGGACAGATGGATGGGGATCGTGGTTGCCCTGCACCCCACCAGCCTGCTCTTCCCCCCTCCCTGTCTGCAGGCAGTTCCTCCAGGAGGCCAGCAGTTCCACCAGGCCTCTCGGTGAGAACAAGTTCTTATTAATACCATAATTATATTAAATTTACAGTCACAAAGTGGAGAGATTATGGTAATGGTATATGTCCAGGCAAAGGCTGAACACTTAACTTTAAACCAGGCACAGTCCTAAGCACTAAATTCCTTTAATCTTCACAGTAACCCCGTGATGGGAGCGCAGTGGGTGGTGTAAGGGGAAGCTGGTACAGGAGTGGCTTGGGGTGGGGTTTGCGGGGAGACATCCAGTTTGAGGGCTCCTGAAGGGGCCACGCTTGGGGTCCCCATGATGTCCAGCACTGGGCTCTGATCTCCTGTGAGGACACAGTGCCCCCCCAGGACCTTTGACACCTGGGGGTCTGAGGGGCTCCCCACTGTGGGGAGAGGCTAGGGGCTTGTGACTGTTTCCCCGCCCAATGCCCCTCTGTGCCCTTCCTGCAGCTCCCGTGGCCATGGCGGGGCAGGGCGACCGCTACTACACACACGCCGGGCTCCTGGCCATCGCCCGGCGCTTCCGGCAGAACCCCAACGAGCTCATGAGCACCTGGATCCTGCGGGTGTATGACCAGGGCGGCCTGGCCCTGGCCCTGGATTCCAGGGAGTTGGTGATGCTGGGCGACCTGACCGGCAATGCCCGTCTTCAGCTACTGCTGCAAGGCCCTGCGGGGTGAAGGCAAGACGCTGCTGGCCTGGCGCCAGCGCTGGGAGTCCTTCCTGCACTTGGAGGGCACCGAGCTGCCCTTCCGACCCTGGACCACCATGGAGGAGGGCATCCAGCTGGTGCGAGAGCTGGGCATGCTCGACTGGATCTACCGCGAGCCGCTGCCGCCGCTCCCCAAGCCCAAGCGGCTGGTGCCCAAGGACGTGCCCTTCACGCAGGGCCTGCAGCGGCGCCTGTGGGCGGCCGCACCCTCCGAGCTGCACTGGTCGGCCTGCTGGTCAAGGGCGTGACGGTGCTGGAGGCTGTGATGGCAGACCGTTGCCGACGTGGGCCTGCTCTGGCACCAGAGCCAGCCGGGCCGCGCCAGGCTCATGCTGGGGCCCAACCCGACGCGCAACGACCTCATGGGCTGGCTGCTGAGCCACGGCATGCCCAAGGAGCGGGTGGACAGGCAGCCCACCAAGGTCCTGGAGCTGTACATCCAAGAGGCCAGGCGCAGCCACACCCGCGACGCGTGCCCTCCGTTCGGACCAAGCCTGTGGGGCGGAGCCACCCGTGCGCCACGACTAGGCCTCCCGGGGCAAGGAGGCAAGGAGCAGGACATCGTAGGGGAGACGCAAAGCCTTGGTTGGCTCCAGCCGGTGTTCAAGGAGCCCCAAAGAGGGGTGTCCTTGCCCCCAGCCCACCCCGTGGGCGTCACCAGCCGGAGCTGGTGGAGAACAGGCAGCTGGCTGACAGCTGCTGTTGCTGGATGCCAGACAGTGTGTTACGTTTCAGTCTGTTACACTTTGGCCTGATGGGCATGGTGGGTGGGCCCCCGCCGCTGTGTCACATGGGCTTCTGAAGCACTACAGGCCAAGCGGGAGACCCCGCAGCCCACGCCATGAAAGCACCTTGAAGCTTGTACCCTTTCTCTTAAGCCTTTTTTTAATGCAATATTTTTACTTGTTAACTTCATACAGCACTTGGGTTTTATGGTTGCTCGTTTCCCCTTTTGCCAAGGTTTTTCTATTAAGTTTGTTTTGCAATGCCTTTCTCTTTTAAACTTGAATTTTGCGCTTTGCTTGCCTGCGAAGGGGGTGGCCAGTCCCTTCCAGTTTCTGTAGCTGTGTGTATGGCTGGTACCTTTGGGCAAGGGATGCTGGGGCCAAGAATCCCAGCTGTGAGGATGGACAGTCCTGGCAGGCAGTACCAGGCACCCATTAAGTAGCCTGCACGTCACTGCGTGTGAGCTGCGGCGTCTGACTGGGTCCAGGTGTGGAGCTGGAGCCAGAACCCTCCCCGGATGAGGATGGAGGGAGTTGCATGGCAGCCCTAGTGAGGCCCCGCCACCTCCATGACCCTCCCCGCAGTCTGCTGAGGAGGGGTCTAGGCTCACAGCTGCGGGGGCGGCTGGAGCTTTGCGTCTAACATGCATCTGGAAGCAAGAGGCCGCACCACTGCAATTCCAGCCCCGCCCCCCAAGCAGGACCAAGAAGTGAAGTGCAGAGGGCATTCCTAGGCCTTCCCTGAGGCCCTGTGACAGTCCAGTACCAGCAGGGGCAGTGGTGGGCCGCGTGCTCATGACAAGAGGCTCCCTTGGGGCCCAGGGCAGGTGGGGCAGGGAGGTGGGTGGAGCCGGGCTTGTCCACACGTGTGAGGATGGGGCTGCTGACCCCTGCCCTTTCCCTCCCATGCCCATGGTGTTCTGGCAGCTGGGAGTGGTTCTCGTGTCTGGCTGCCCAGCCCCACCTCTGATTCTCCAAGCCTCCCCCATCTGACAGGCACCCAGTGGCGGTTACAGAGCACCCACTGCACACCAGGCTGCTCACCGACAGCCTAGTGGGGTGTTGACACGTTTGCCTGATGATGCAGACAGGATCATTGGCGCCCCAGACTGTTGCCTGGTGTTTGGCGTGTGGAGAGGGCAGAGCCGCCTCCTGGGTTGCAGGGCTAAATGCAGCAGCGCAAGTACAGGCCTGGGACGGCCTGGTCTGTGAGCAGCACCATGTGAACCTGCTGTGCGGTAGCGTTACCTTTCCTTACGTTCAGGGCTGTCCTGTGGAAGCTCCCTGCCTGCGCCGCCCGTTAGGGCAGCCACCTGCCACGTGTGGCTAATGAGTGCTGGGACTGGCTAGTACGACTGGGACCTGAATTTCACATTTTATTTACTTACACAATGTGAATTCAAACAGCCACGTGGCAGCCGGTGGCAACCATACTGGACAGTACTTGGGTGGGATCCCGGGATCCCGCCCCCTGCAAATCGTAAGTATAGCAAATGCTATGCTAGGTAGCCCAGAGGGGATGCCACTGCCCCCCTCCCGCCACTGGCTTCTTGGAGGCTAGTTAACCTGATGGAGGAGTCGTGTGTGCCAGGGGAGATGGCGCTGCAGAGATGAATGCTTAGCCCGGAGTCAGCCTCCAGGTTGGTCCCAGCAGGCTGGCTGTGCGGCCAGGCTCTGAACCCTGACCTTAGCTCTCCCACTACCAGGCGGGCACCAAAACAGGGCTGAGTGAGCTGGACCCCGACAGTGCATGACCCGTGGTGGGGAGGAGGTCACCCTGCAGGCTCGCACACATCATGTGTGCTGCACCTACAAATAGAGGTTCCCGCACGTACACCACGCGTTCCCAGGCGTGTATAGAAACCTGCACATAGACACTGGTGCACGTATCACCCACACATGCAAAGGAGCACGTAAGCATGTGTGTGTACGTCGAATATGTGTGTACACAGATCCGTGCAGGAGCATATGCGTGAATAGACATCCACACGTGTGTGCACGTGTGTTAACACATGCACGCTTAAGCCCACACATACATAGGACAGCTTGTGACTTGGCCTGGGAGCCCTCCCTGCGTCCCCCGGCGCGCACAGTAAGTCACAGAAGCCAGAGCAGCAGGTGAGCAGCTGTGTTGGGATCCAGTGTCAGCTGCGGGGGAAACGGTGCCGGTTCCGTGGCTCACACGGGGCACCCCCAGGCCCGCAGGCAGCCGGCTCTGCAGGCCAGCAGGCCCAGCCCCGTGCTGAGGGCTGCCAGCACAGCCACGGCACCAGCCAGCAGAGGCACCGCGGTGGCTGCGGGGAGAACGTGGGGTGGGGGTGAGTGTCCAGACCTGAGCCGCCCCCCTCCCACCCCAGCACCGAGGGCCGTCACCTGCGGGGGCGGCGGGCTCGTAGAAGCCACGGCAGGGGACCCCGTGAGCCGGAGGCCGGGCGGGGGCCGTCAGCTGGCGGAAGCGGCCTAAGGGGCAGGCCGCCGGGCACCCGGGGAGGCTGAGGGTCAAGGGTAAGCCAGCAGAGTCGTTGCGGTAGAAGAGGGAGACGGTGACATTCCTGGAGGGAGAGAGGAGGTGGTGGTACCCAGGCCCCTCCCTGCCTTCCCTACTGCTGACCTGATATCTGGAGGAGAGCAGCTGGGTGGAGAACTGGGCTCCTGACTCCTTCCCGATACCGTCCCCAGCAAATTCCCCTCGGAGCCTGTGCCTGGGCCATGCCCTCTACCTGGCACCGCATCGCTCCTCCTGAGAGTTCTGGCCTGCCCATTCCCGGGTACCACCCCCTCCTCACCCTGCGTCGTCATCCGGGTCCCCAAGGCGCCTCCGGAACTCAAAGCCGAGGCAGGCGGCATAAGGCGGTGTGTGCCCATCATAGAGGCCCAGGGCCGCCTGGAGAGCCAGGAGAGTGCTGTCGTGCTGCAGGCGGATCCAGGGCTGACTCGGGGCTCCTCCAGATGTCTCCTCTCTCCTGAGCTTGTGCATCCAGCTACCTCCCAGATGTCCCTCAGACCCCTTAGAACCAGTCCCCCCAAACCTGCTCACCCTGGAGGCAGCCCCACCAGTTACAGGTGGTCACGTAATAAAGATTGGTTAACTAGACACGAAGTATGATGACAGCTCAGTTAAAAAGCCAGTCCTTGAAGAAAAACTGAATTCTTTCCCATAACACCATCACCTCCCTCCTTCCAGATTCCATGCCTCTAGTGATATGGTCCAAGAATATGGTTTGGAGATAAGAGTTACTCAAGGCATCAGGCTGAGGTTCCATCCCTGTGCCCCTCCCATCCCTGTGCCCCTCCCATCCCTGTGCCCACGTGGCACTGCCTCCCTTCCCAAAGACTCACAGCCGAATACATGACCATCTTGAGGGGCAGCCCTAACTGCTGCACCCGAGAGAAATTGACAAGAATGGCATCCAGCAGGATTCCTGACAGGGCGAGACAGAGTGCTAAGAACTTCCCAGAGGAAGGCGCCTCAGCCTCCCAGCCTCCCAGCCTCCCAGCTCCACACCTCACCCCCAGACAGCTGGGCCTTCTCTGCTGCCCCGGGTGGGCCCACGTGTGCCCCAATATCCAAAGCCGAGATCTGAGCTAGTGTCTGCAGGACATCCGGGGAGGCCCAGGATGGGAGGGGGAGACCGTGGGCTTGCTGGGGAGAGAGAGGGAGGGGACAAAGTGACCGCAACGTCCTTAGCTCTTCGTGCCCCCCTTAGGCCCTCCTGTGTTGCCCCCATCAGCTGCAATCCTCTCTCCCGACCCTCATGGGCTAGGTCTGGTGGGGTGGGCGATAGCGATTATTAATTAAGCATAGGAATGACCATCATTCCAGAAGACCTTCTCCAAAATCCTTGGGTCCAGAGCTGTTCTAGAATCAGACGTTTGGAATTTTAGAAAGGTACAGTGGTGAGGATACCTTATACCTCATAACACATCCAGTGGGGTCTGGGGCAGCCCCCTTAGACATACATTCCCGTAAAGTGGGGGTAAGAAAAGACTACCAGCGTCATGCAGCTTCAGGTCAGCTCCTGCCGCCGAAGCCGTAGTTACCGGCGCTTTTCCGCTTATGGAACTGGGGGATTGGAGTTGCAAGCGCACAGACTGAAAGGCCTCGCTGTGTGCCAGGCGCTGTTCTAAGGCATCACGTGAATTAACCCGTTTTGATCTAAACAGCAACCCAGGGGGTGTTGATACGTGTGTCGCCATCCCCATTGTGTAGATGGGGAAACTGAGGCACTAAAGGTTAAGTGACTTGCCTGCGGGAACACAGGTAGTGAGCGGCAAAGCTGGGATTTGAACCCAGGTGCCATAAACGACTTGGCTGGGTGGGTGAGGCAGGGACCCACCTGGCAAATAAGAGTGTCCAGAACTTTCCACGCCCTCCGGAGCGGCTCCCCGACCAGCGACAGCCCCGTGAAGTTCTCCAGGTGAGTCAAGAAGTCCTGGAGGCACCGGACTGGGCTGGGTGAGCCTGACAGACCTCCGAGCCCGGAGGGTCCCACGAGGTCCTGCCGGCCCCGCCCCGCTCCACTGGCCCCGCCCTGCACTGCAGGTCCCGCCCTATCCCGCCAGCCCCACCCCGCCCCGCCGGCCCCGCCCCATCCTGCCACACCACACAGGCCCTGCTCACCGTCCAACCCTCTAGGGCCGTCTGGTACTCGGCGGCCTCCGTGGCCTCCCTCAGCAGCTCCTGGTATCGAGGACAGCTTCGTGTAGGGAACCTCAGCAGCTGGAGAAAACGGAGGCTCAGCGGGGACAGCAGCGTGACTGGGGCCCGACTGCAGGCGGGGGGAGTCGGGCTGTGGGGCCCTGTCTCCGGTCCAGCGTCTCTCCCAGATCCGGCTGCACAGTGTCGGGTAGGCGGCTCACCCCATCAGGACAGCTCAGCCCCAGGGAAGGTCTGGGTGTTCTGGCTCCCGGGAACCACCCATCCAGGCCCCGAGCCTCCTCTCTCAGCTGCTGGCCCTCTCTGTCTCTGGGGTCCCTGTCTCCCTCCATCCCTCCCACCTCCAGGCCCTGTCCAGCCTCCTGACCTTGTCCTCAGTGACGGGCACCGTGTGCACAGGGATCGGCCTCCAGGTGGCCTCGGAGCGCCCTGGGGCGGCCTCAGGGAAAAGCCCCGCTAGGTTGGCCTGAGCGCTCTCCAGGGTCCGGTCAAAGTCTGTGCTGCGAATGTACACCTGGGTGCGGTGGGGAGAGGCCAGGCCAGGGTACCATGGTCAGGGTCAGAGGTCAGCTATAGCAGCAAACCAAAAGCTTCAGATTAAGTTCAGAGTCGAAGTTCAGGTGTTGGGGGTCAAAACTCAGGGCGGGTTCAGGGGCTGGCCTTCAATTTTGGAAGCTGGGATCAAGGGCCAGAGGTCAATGTCAGGAGCAGTTGGGTTGGGGGTCAGAAATTGGGTGGACATTGAGGATTAAGGGGGTCATTTGAGTCAATGAAAGTCAGAAAGGAATATCAGGGGCTTCCCTGGTGGCGCAGTGGTTAAGAATCCGCCTGCCAATGCAGGGGACACGGGTTTGAGCCCTGGTCCGGGAAGATCCCACATGCTGTGGAGCAACTAGCCCCGTGCGCCACAACTACTGAGCCTACAAGCCACAACTACTGAGCCTGCGAGGCACAACTACTGAAGTCCGCGCCTAGAGCCCGTGCTCCACAACAAGAGAAGCCACCGCAGTGAGAAGCCCGTGCTCGCCGCAACTAGAGAAAGCCCGTGCGCAGCAACAAAGACCCAACATAGCCAAAAGTAAATAAATAAATTTTTAAAAAGTAAAGGAATATAAGAATCGCTGGAGGCTGGAAGTTAGAAGTCAAGATGAGGAGGGCAGATTGGAGGTCATGGGGTCAGAGTTCAGTACATGTGTATCAGGGATCAGAGGTCAGGGGTCAGGAGGAATGATCCTAACTGGGAATCTGTCAGGAGACAGAGGAAGGTATAGGAAAGTCAGATTTGAGGAAGGGTAGAGGTCAAAGTTTGGAGTCAGAAGGGCAAGTAGAATCAATGAGGGTCAAAGACAGAATCAATCAAGTTTCGGAGTCAGAGGTCAGAGGGTCTGGTTGGAGTCAGGGGGAGTCAGAACACAGAGGTGGAGGACAGAAAATAAAGCCAGAGATGATGGAGGTCAGAGGTCAAGATGTGACTCAGGTTGAGATAGAGTCAGAGGTCAACTTGGTTTAGTTGATGGTTCAGGGGTCAGAGATCAGACATAAGGTGCAGGTCAGGTTGATGGGGGTCAAAGGCCAGAGGTGGAGGCCAAGGGAAACACTAGAGTCAGTGGAAGTCAGAGGTGGAAGGTCAGGAGGTAAGATGGAGGTCAGTAAGGCAGTACCTCCTCCCGCCGGTACTCGGGGCTCAGAAAATCCTCGTAGCGACTTCTCAGGAAGCGGCCCAGCTCCAGCTGCTGGCGGACCCCTTCCTGGGGACAGAGCAGGCTCAGCGGACCCCTCTCCACACTGCCCCACCCCTTGCTCCCATCCCCAGCTTCTCACCCCAGTCAGCTGGCCCAGGCCACGTGGCCACAGGGTAGATACAGCCTCCTTGTGCGGGTCAGTGGGATAGGAGGCCAGCGGGGCCCGGTCGCCATGGCGGAACACCTGGGGAGGGGACCAGGTCAGGGCTGGCCTGGGGGACATGAGGGGCCGGGCAGCGGGGGTGGGGCACCTCACCACAGCCACAAAGACCAGGGGTCCCTCTGTCAGGGCCTGGGGTAGCAGCAGCAGCAGCAGGAGAAGTCCAGCAGTGTGGCCCCGAAACCCTGGCCCGGCCATTTCCACACAGCCAGACGCTGAGCTCAGCCCACTGTCTGTGCCGCAGCCCCACCTGCTCATTACCCCCGCCTCAGCAACGCCCCCCCCGAAGAGCAGGTCCCAGCACGCCTCCCCGCAGAGCCCGATCCCCCAGGGCCTTTGTCAGCCTTGGATTCACCGTGGACTGACCCATTTAATCTTCACCACAACCCCAGGAAGTGTTGATCTGATTATCATCATCTCCACGGTGCAGACGGGGAAACTGAGGCACAGCAAGGGTAAGTAATCTGCCTGAGGGAACACAGCTAGTAAGTGACAAAGTTGGGATTTGAACCTAGGAGCCCTTAAAGTGGGCACAGATGGAGGGAGAACCCTGCCCCGCCCCACATTCTAGACTCTGCCCTCCCCTCCTTCCCCACTCCACCAGCCACGTCTGTTCTTTTTCTCACCCCTTAAATGTTGGGGCTCTTTGAGGCTCTCTTGGACTTCTTGGTGACTTCTTCCAGTGCCACCCACAGCTGGCCAAAGCCAGCATGGCCCAGAGGTTGAACACCCACACCCTGGAGTTTGGACAGGCTGGGTTCAAACCCCAGCTTTGCCATATATAAGCTGTGTGACTTTGGGCAAGTTACTGCATCTCTCTGTTTCCTCATTCATACAATGGGGACAAGCATAGTCTGTTCCTTGGAGAGTTGCTTTCAGGATTAATGAGTTCAAATATATTCAGCACTTAGAACAGCATTTCTCAGGGTAAGTACTAAATAGTGTTGGTTATGTACTGCTGTGTAACAAATCACTCTAAAACTTAATGGGGGCTTCCCTGGTGGCGCAGTGGTTGAGAGTCCGCCTGCCGATGCAGGGGACGTGGGTTCGTGTCCCGGTCTGGGAAGATCCCACATGCCGCGGAGCAGCTGGGCCCGTGAGCCATGGCCGCTGAGCCTGCGCGTCTGTAGCCTGTGCTCCGCAACGGGAGAGGCCACAACAGTGAGAGGCCCGCGTACCGCAAAAAAAAAAAAAAAAAAACTTAACGGGGTAGGACAGTAGCCATTTATTATCTCTCACCGCTTTTGTGGGCCAGGAATTTGGGAGTGGCTTAGCTGGGTGATTCTGGCTCAGGGTCTCTCATGAGATTGTAGTCAAATATCCACCAGGGCTGCAGTCACGTGAAGACTCGACTGGCACTGGAAGAGCCACTTCCAAGCTTACTGATGTGGCTGTTGGCAGGAGGCCTCAGCCCCCTCACCACACGGGCCTCCCATAGGGCTGCTTGAGCATCTTCACAGCATGGCCACCAGCTTCCCCCAGAGTGACTAACCCAAGGCATAGCAGTGTCTTTTATAGCCCAGCCTCAGAAGTCACCCTCTGCCATTTCCACCATATTCCACTATTTACACAGGTTGACCCTATTCCATGAGGGAGGAGACTACATGGGATATGAACTCCAGGAGGTGAGACTCACTGGGGGCTATGCTGGAGGCTGGCCCCATGGCAATGTTCTTTATTTTATTTTATTTTTGGCTGCGTGGCACGTGGGATCTTAGTTCCCTGACCAGGGATCAAACCCACACCCCCTGCATTAGAAGCATAGAGTCTTAACCACTGGACCACCAAGGAAGTCCCCATGGTAATGTACTTTCAATAAAGATGTCTTGTCAGCCCACTTCCTGAGTCCCCCACCCCGAAATTCATATGTTTTAACCCGAACCTCCAAGGTGATGGTATGAGGAGGTGGGGCCTTTGGGGTGATTAGGTCATGAGGGTGGAGCCCTCATGAATGGGATTAGTGCCCTTTTAAAAGAGACCCCAGAGAGCTCCCTGGTCTCTTCCACCACATGAGGACACATCGAGTAATTGGCCATCTATGAACAAGAAAGCAGGCTCTTACCAGACACCAAATCTGCCAGCACCTTGATCTTGGACTTCCAGCCTCCAGAGCTGTGAGAAATATAGTTGTGTTATTTGTTAGCCACCCCGTCTATGGTGTTCTATTACAGTAGCTCAAACAGACCAAGACAAGTCCCGTCTCAAGATCCTTAATGTAATCACCTCTGCAAAGTCCCTTAAGCCAGGTGAGGGAAATACTCACAGGTTTTGGGGGTTGGGGTGTGGCCAGTTTGGGTCTATTACTCAGCCCGCCACACACGTAAATACAGGGGTGGCCCACCCCACTCCTCTGATCCACTTTCCACCATTCTCTGTCCAGCTCTGTGCCCTTGAGGAAGCCTCTGTCTTCATCTCCATCCTGGCCCCCGTGCCCTCTGGATCCCCATTGGGGCCAGCCAGGGAGGGGAGCAGGAACTCCTAGGATGAGAGGTACTGGCTGCAGTATAGCTTCCTTCGGGGAACCCCCTGTCCCTTGAGGTTCTGATGACATGGGTCTCACCCCTTGATGCCTAGAGGTGTGTATTGGTTTGCTAGAGCTGCTGTAACAAACTGGCTGGTTTAGACGTCAGAAATGTATCGTCTCCCAGTTCTGGAGGCCAGAAGTCCAAAATCAAGGTTCCAGCAGGGTCGGTCCCTTCTGAGAGCTGTGAAGAAGGATCTGCTCCCTGCTTCTCCCCAGTTTCCGGTGTTGTTGACAATCCCTGGCTTATAGAAGCGTCACTCCAGACTCTCATCATGTGGCCTGTGTGTGTGTCTGTCTCTGAGTCTCTCCTCTTCTTATAAGGACACCAGTTATGACCTGATCTTAACTTGATTTACATCTGCAAAAACCCTATTTCCAAATGAAGTCACATTCACAGGTACCGGGGGTGAGGACTTGATCTTTGGTGGGACTCAATCCAGACCCAGCTGGGTGGCAGCAGCTCCCCAAGTTTCCTAAGCCCAGTGCTGCGCTGTCCTGCCAACTCTGAACATGGGCCCTGTATTAAACTCCTTCCAATTAAACCTTTTTGAGCTGCGCCTGCCGCTTTCTGCTGCAACACTGAGACAGCGCATACTTCCAGATTTTTCAACACACACGTTCTTTTTTTTTTTCCCTGCCGCACCACGTGGCACCTGGGATCTTAGTTCCTCAACGAGGGATCGAACCCGTGCACCCTGCAGTGGAAGCGCAGAGTCTTAACCACTGGACCGCCAGGGAAATCCCCACGTTTAAAAAATATACGTACTTTTTACCAAAATGAGATCATATCGCACATGCAATTTTGGAACAATCTCCTCCTTTCCATGTCAATAACACTTTCATCTCATCTAATACCCACTCTCCTTTCAGAGGTCCCCAATATCTCCCCCAATATCCTTTACAGCTGAGTTATCTAAACCAGAATCCAGTTCAGGATCACCCATCAAATCTGGTCTTATGTCTCTTATGGATTTGTTTAAATAGAGCAAGTCCATTTGCCTTATGGATTTGTTTAAATAGAGCAAGTCCATTTGCCTTGGTTTTTTTGGGGACACGGACTTGGAGAGACCATGCCAGTTGCCCTGTTCAGTGTCTTGCCTTCTGGAGTTTTCTGGCTGGTGCGCTCAGGTATCATTTCACAGCTGATTCATGTCATTTCCAGCATTTATGTTGCATAAAGTCACCGGGAACGCGGGATTAGCAAATACTGAATCATTGCTTCTAGGGAAAATGTGTGTGTGTGTGTCACGTAGATTATAATCTTAAATCCAAAAAACTACTCATCCTGGTAGATCTTTTTCTTTTTTTCTTTTTGTTTTTTACAAACTAGAAAATTTGCCCCAGGCCACCCCACTCACAGGTGCCAGAGCTGGGATCCAAACCCATCCGTCTGGCCCCAGAGCAGGAGCTCCTCCCCAGCACTGCCCCCTCCTGTCTCTGGCCTCTGGGCAGCTCTCTGTTTGAGCTGACACAAGAGAGCAGAGGATTGTCCCCTTGATCAACAAAGGAACGTGCGTGTCCTCAGACTCAAACCTGTAGCCACTCGGGGCAGAGATGGAATCGCGGATAATGAGGGCTGACTGCACTGGTGTCCTCTGTGTTTCTGGTGACCCCAAAGTTAGTTCTAAAGGTGTGGTGGACCCAAAGAGATTTAGGTCTACAAACTCCCGGGAGGGCTGGCGGAGTAAAAGCCAAGGAACGCCAGAGGGCCACGGGAGTCTCGGGCACATCACTGTCCCCGTGGCCCAGAGATGGGAAAGCTGCTGCCTCTGCCACGAGTCCTACCATTATAACTGCTGCTTCCGCCCCCAAACTGGTGACCAGGCTCTGGGAGGCTCAGTCCTCCCCCTGCTGTGTCTCTAAATCTTGCAACTGACAGATACCATTGGAGGAAACTTTGCCTGGGCCACCTCATCTGCTCTCTGGCTTCCAGTCTCTTCCTGTTCCAAGATACTTCTTTTTTTTTTCTTCTTTTTTCATTTTGTTTTTTTTTTCTCCAAGATACTTCTGGCGCCCAGGGTTGCAGGTCTGGACTCTCCCATCTCAGATGTCCCCCTTCCAAGTTCACATACTCCATGTGACATTCTGTACCCAAATGCCCCTCTCCCCCAAGCCTCTGCCACAAGGTCCCCTTACCCAGAATGCCCTTCTCTTGTCACCATGGCCACCATTCTGGTCTCCCAGATGACCCTCTGTCAGGCTCTGCTGGCCCACCTCCCTCTCTGGCTTACAGGCCCGGGAAAGGGAGAGAGAGGCCAAGCAACCCTGCGGCTGAGACCTCTGGCCATGAATTTTCAGGAAGTGAGGAGGGGTCCGGCAGGGGGAGGGAGGCCCGGGGTAGTGGTGGGGAGAGGGAAGGGAAGGGATGGGTCCTGACCTCTGACCCCTCCACCCAGAATGCGACCCTGGCCATAGCCGTATTCACCATCCTCACCTCCATCTACTTCTTCAACAAGGTGAGCGGGAAGAGGGCGGGGGTAGCAGGCTAGATCTCGGGCCTCTCTTCCTGTCCCACGTTTCCGTGTATCTCTCTGTCTCTTTTCCTCTCTTAGGCTCAGCAATGAGAAGACACAGGACCCCTAGTCCAAGAGCCCTGCCTCTGCCCTGACCGTGACTGTGGCCTCTGAGACCAAATAAATGTGACTGAATCAGCACACCCTGCTCTATCCCACCACCCCGGCAGGCACACAGCCTCGGGCCAACTCTGTCTGAGGGCCAGGCTTCTGGGTCAGAGACAGGAGGCCCGCACTCCTGGGTCTGGGGAAGGTGAAGACTAGGGGGATAGACTATCAGGTTTGAGGCTAGGTGCCCAGAGACTGAGCTGTGTTTTGAGGGGGAGTAGTCTGTCAGGAGCGTTTAGAGAGGGGGAAGGACATTCCAACTTTGAGTGCAAAAACACAGATAGGAGAAGAAGCAGGGATGACTCACCACCTGGTACCAACACAAACTGCTGTGTACTTCAGATTTATTCCTTCTCTCTGAGTCTTGGTTTTCTTCTCAGTCAGACAAAGGTGAAAATCTTGGACCAGTGGGCCCCAGAAGGCCGTGGCAAGGACAGCCTGAGATCAAAGATGCGAATGGAATTTGCAAGTTGCAAAGGTCTGTAGTGATGTCTTCATTGCTATATTGTATCAACACATCTTTCTCTTTTCTTAGCAAACTCCTATTCAGCCTTCAATACCTACTGTAAATGCCCCTTACTTATAAAAGTGTCCAGACCTCCAGATATACAGTCAGTTACCAGCTCCCTCACTAGCCGCCTCCTTCCCACTCCCTGTCTCCATCCCCAGTAGGTGGAATGCCATGGGTGACACCCCAGCCTTTGGTCAAGTTTCATCCATTTTTCTCATCAGACAAACAATTTCATTTCACCTCAAGATCTGAAAAGGCAGCTTCTGAGTAGGGTGACTGAACATCCTGGGTTTCCTGGGAAAGGCCTAGAAAATTCCAATTAGAAACGAATTTATAGTTTCACTGTAATTTTAATTTGTAATAGTGTCCTCTTTAACTCTTCTAAGCGTCCTGATTTAGAAGACAGTCTTACTTATAGGAGACCTTGGTTACAATGCTAAGAATAACCACACAGGGGCGGTGTTGTACTATGTTCCCAGCCAGAAGTTGGTCAGCCCCGCTCTAGCAGGGAAGTCGATTTCCGCAAAACAAGAATTCCGAGACCTGAGCCGGGTAAGCGGTCCTTGAGGCTTAGTCCCCTCTCCCAGGGGCCTTCCTCTCTCCCTGGACCATAGCCGCGCCCCCTATCTCTCTCCTTCAGTCTTCTCAGGGGTCATTCTACAAGCAGAGGTGACCTATCCTTCCCTTGGCTCCCCGGCACCCCTGGGACAAGAGTCCCAGCCCCTCAGCCTGGCATAGGAAGCTGTGTTTTGGGGTTTGTTTGTTTGTTTTTGGCCGCGATGTGTCTTCTTTGCTGCACGTGGGCTGTGGGCTTTCTCTAGTTGCTGGAAGCGGGGGGTTCCTCTTCATTGTGGTGCACGGGCTTCTTACTGCGGTGGCTTCTCTTGTTGCAGAGCACGGGCTCCAGGCGCGCGGGCTTCAGTAGTTGTGGCACGTGGGCTCAGTAGTTGTGGCTCCCGGGCTCTAGAGCGCAGGCTCAGTAATTGTGGCACACAGGCTTAGTTGCTCCGCAGCATGTGGGATCTTCCCGGACTGGGGCTCGAACCCATGTCCCCTGCACTGGCAGGCGGATTCTTAACAACTGTGCCACCAGAGAAGTCCTGGAAGCTGTGTTTGACCTGACGCCCTCCCGTCTTTTTCTTTTTTTAATCGCACCCACCTCTTACGCCCCCTCTGTAGTATATCTTAACGTATGTAACTCACAGATGGTTTAAAGGAAAAAAAGCCGCACCCCAGGGTCTTTGCACATGCTGTACTCCCTGCCCGGAGTGCCCTTTCCCTCCTCAATTGTGTGTCAGCTCCACCTGGAAGGCTTCCTAAAAACCTCTCCCAATCAGAGTCAGCCTCCCTGCCTCTCTTCGCCTCCCCGCCACTTCCTCCCCACCCTTCTTGGCTGTGACTGGGAGCCTAAGGCAGGGGGTGCACAGAATAAATCTGACTTCTGCTGGACCCCCAGCTTGGGTCTTGGCTATCAACGTTTGGAAAACAAACAAATATTGACAAAGAAATCGATCTTTGCGTCCCTCCTCCCCACTCCCACCTCCAGGGTTTTCAGCCCTTGAGTGCTGGGTTTCTCAACCCCCTGGGAGCTACCAAGGTTGCATTTGCAGAGCCACAGGCACTTGGAGATGGGTGGGGCTCAGCCCGCTGCCCGTGGGACTTCCTGGCAAGCTTTGGAAACTCCCAGAGCCCAGCTCTACCCTAGGCCACTTAAACCACAACACCTGGGGATGGGCCCTGGGCACTGATTTGGAGTTTAAAAGCTCCTCCGGAGATCCTGATGTGCAGACAGGGTCAAGAGGCATCTGCTATAATGCATTTTCCAAAGACCGAAGAGATAGATTTTCCCCCTTGGAGCTTAGTGCATGTCTGAGGTAGCGCCACGGATACATCAAACAACTCAGAACGTGGAGCAAAAATTAACCTTTAGTTGGGAAACATTTGGGAGTTTGAAAACCAAAGATGACCAACAACATCCTTTTCCAGGGGCGGGGGCATGGTTAGGAGGCACGTGCGTATTTCAAAAGGCAGCAAGACAAGACGAATGATAGCCAGTGTCCTGGAGACCCAGAACATCCGGTGGCTGTCCTGTGTTACTCGGTTCCACCTGCAGGGACCACGGCATCCCAGCGTGCATGAGACTTTCCTGGTTTTAGCTCCGAAAGCCCCATAGCCCAGATATTGTATTGCTAAGTCCCGGCATAACCAGGACGGTTGGCTGCAGGTTCCTAGCCCATGTCTATAATCGTGTCTTTAGATCCAGGCCCATGTCTGTCTGTATGTCTGTCTGTCTCTCCCTGTCCATCTGTCTCTCTCCCCACTCATTCTCCTCTCCTTCAGTCAGAGTCTAGTTCCTTTCCACCTCCTCCTGGGTCTTTGTCTCTGTATCTTTTCCTGTCTTGTCTCCCACTTGGTCCCTCCCGGCAGCCTGACCTGTCTCTCGCGTCCCTTCCCTGCCTTGGCCTCCGTCTGCCACCGCGTCTGTGTGATGCTGTCACGTCTGCGTCGGTGCCCGTTTCTCCCTCTCTGCATCTCTTCCTTCACTTGGCCTGCTTTCTCTTTGCATCCTTTTTCCCCATTCTCTGGGCCCCTGCGCCCCACCCCGGGTCCCTGTCCCCATCTCTAAATTTCAGTCTCTCTCAGCATCTCACATTCTCTGGAGTTTGATAAGGTGGGAGACCCCCCCCCTACACTCTCCCTAAATGTCCCCAACCCCGCCCCCCAGGAATTTCCCTCCCGGTCCCCGCGGGACACCTGGGCCTCCCTCCCCAGTGCCAGACCCCACCCGTCCCCCCTCAGACTACCCCACTTGGCGGCACCAGAGGACCCGCCCAGCACAGGAGCTGCCTGAACGCCTGGTCCTCTCACATCCCCACCAGCATCAACAGAAGCAGCAGGGGGAAGGGAAACCAGCAGAGAAACAGCACGGCCCCCGTGGCTGTGGCACCCCCAGCAGCCGGGGCCGCCCTGTGAGCCTCGCCAGCTGCAGCCTGGCCTTCAGGAGGCTGTGGAAGGCACTCAGCACCGCCAGTGCACCCCAAAGCTGAACGCCCGCTGACTCAGTGCAGGGCTGGAGGATGAAGATGGCTGGGCAGGCTCCCCGACAGGCGTCTTGTTAAAAGCGTCGGCCCGGTTCACCTGGCCCCTCAGGGTTCACAGGGCTGATGTGCCCAGGACCAGAAGAAGGAGCCCAAAACCCCCGGCCCAGAAAACTGCCCTCCAGGCTGTGCGATGGTTCTGTGCCCAGGTGGGCTGGAGCGCAGAGGTGCAGCGGTCGGCGGCCGCATGGGTCAGCGGGCCGCCACTGGCGTAGAATGTCAGGAAGACGAGGCCGGGGTCCAGGTGGTAGAAGATGCCACCCAGGGGCCAGCCGGGGAGCGTCCAGGTGAGGGGCAGGGGCAGGAGAACAGTGAAGGCGGCATCGGCCATGGCCTGGTGGCCAAACCAGTCTGCGGACAAAGGGGGAGGCAGGGGGGCCCTGCCCCTTGGATCACCAGGAGGTAGGAGATGAGGACGGCCAGGGAGTAGAGGAGGAAGAGGGTCGTCCCCGGTGGGCACAGGGCTCCAGCGGGTGACGGCTGCCAAGTCTCCAGAGGGTCCTCCAAGGGCTTGATGATGCTTTTGGGAACCACAGGCCTCCACGTTAGCAAGTCCCACACCCCGCCCCCCACCAACTTCCCCGTGTCCTCCATCTCAGGGACGGCCCCCCCATCCACCCAGACCCGGGGCGCTGTCCTCTCTCCCTTGCTTCCCCTCACCTCTCACAGTCTCGCTCTGATCCTCTCTGCCCCGTCCCCGTCGCCCTGGCCCCGTGCAGGCCTTCATCTCACCTGGCTGGACCCTCAGCCCAGCCTCCTCCCAGCCCTCCCTGCCTCCAGTTATCCCATCCAGTGCAGAGCAGACCTACCCCTCCCCTGCTCACAGGCCTCCCATGGCTCCCCAGTACCCCTGGCCAAAGTCCCGGCCCCTCAGCCTAGAGTGGAGACCCTGGGAGGTCTGAGCCCCCCTCCTCTGCACCCCTTTTCCTGTCCTTAATGCATCATCGCATCAAACCACTCCCAGAACTAGAGGCTTGCTCCAGCCTTGTGCACTTCACCCCTGGTATTCTCCAACCTCTCAGGAAGCCCGTATCTTTCAAGGACTGCAGGATCCTGGCTGTGCCAAGCCCCACGAAGTGACTACTCTTATTTTTTTTAATTATTATTATTATTTATTATTATTATTTTTTGGCCGTGCTTTGCGGCATGCAGGATCTTAGTTCCCTGACCAGGGATCGAACCCATGCCCCCTGCATCGGGAGCGTGGAGTCTTAACCACTGGACCGCCAGGGAAGTCCCGAGGTGGCTACTCTCACAGCTCCACTTTTCAGATGGGGAAACTGAGGCTCAGAGGAGGAGACTCACTTGCTCAAAATCAAAGCAGACAAAAGAGAGACCAAGCCTGGATTTGCACCTGTATCTGTGACCTCAGAGGCCGGGATGTTAACTCGGGGGTCCTGATCTGTTTGCGGGCCTCAGTTTCCCCACTCCGTTTCCTCGTTATCCTGAGCCCACCAGCAGGTGGGAGGCAGGCGTCTTCCAGGGCGTCTGAGCAGGAGCGGGAGGCCTGGTCTCCCCTGGAGGACCCAGGATGGGGAGGCTCACAAGTGGCTAGAAATCAGAGAGCTGGAAATCAGAGGGACCACCACACAGGGTCTGAGCATGGGCCTCAGTTTCCCCATCTGTGAACCGAAGGATCAGCTTGTTTGCTTGGGCGCTGTCTTCCCGTTGCCCCCAGGATGAGGTCTGAGCTCCTCAGCCTGACATTTGCAGCCCTAGCTTTTGGGGCTCCACCCACATCACCAGTTGCCTAGCTCATCACTTCCCTTCCTTCTGCTCTGGAGCTCCTAGAACAAGCCACATGGTTTCATGCACACATGCACACACCCAGCCTTTGTCCTTGCCATTTCCTCTTTCTGGACTTGACCCTATTGTTCCAGCCAACAAACTCCTACTCAAGCTTCAGAACCCGACTGAGTGCCACCCTCCCCAGAAACCCTTCTCTGACTATGACAGACTAAGTCAGGTATCACCTTCATTGCATGTAGGGTCTCTGAGAGGTTCATGCTAAGCTAAGGGCAGGAATGAAATGTCAACTACGTATGGGGCAACGTGCTATGACCTTCACATGCATCATTTAAATTTATTCTTCCAAGAACCCTGTGAGGACAATACTATTGCTGTCCTCATTTTATCAAGGGGGAAAGCTGAGGCAAACTTAAATAAATGAGCCATTCAGTAAATGAAACAACTCAGAAAAGAATCCAGGTTGACCGACTCCAGAATCTGAAGTCTTAACCATTGTATTATTTTGCCTAAACAAAATTTTTTTTTTGATGTGGACCATTTTTATTGAATTTGTTACAATATTGCTTCTGCTTTATGTTTTGGTTTTTTGGCCCTGAGGCATGTGGGATCTTAGCTCCCCGACCAGGGATTGAACCTGCACCCCCTGCATTGGAAGGTGAAATCTTAACCACTGGACTGCCAAGGAAGTCCCAACAAAGACGTATTGAATGAATAAATGCATGAATCATCCTTGAACAACCAACCCACACAATGCCTCAGGACATGTTTGTAAAATGAATGAATGTATTCCCATCTTTACCTGGCAAACTTTACTCATACATTAATTCCCAATGCAAATGCCCCCTCCTCCAGGAAGCCCTCCCTGACTTTTCCAGGCCTAGTCCTTCTACAGTCCCTCTTCCTCCCTCGGATCCCCTCCAGACTGGAACTGTCTGTGCCCTGTTTATCTCCTATACCAGCCTGGGAGCCCCTGGAGGGCTGATTCATATCTGTGTCCCCAACATCTCCCAGCTCAGGACCAGGTCACATGAGACCTCAGGACGTATTTGCATGCACAGCTCATGGTCTGGTGACAGATCAGGAGGAAGAAGAGGCTAAAACCCAACGATGAGGAAGACATGCAAAACCTCAGGGTGGTCCTCCAGAAAAGACATGGCTGGAGCTTCAGGACCTAGAGCAGACTGAGTGAGCACTATACCAGGAGTCCAGAGACAACCCACCTCCTCGTATGACCAGATCCCTCATGTCTGAGCTCCAGTTTTCTCAGCTGGAGAACAAGGGTCCATGGACAAATTGGGTAGTGAATAATGAGCACATCGCAGACTGCCATATTGGATCCTCCCAAGGGCTCCCCATCACCCTCCCCACCCCCCATTCCTCCCACCTCTAGGCCTTTGCACCCGCTGTGCCCCTTGCCTGGAGCGCCCTTCCCCACACCTCTTCCTCACATCACTCAGGTCTCTGCTAACGGTTGCCTCTTTCAAGTGTCTAAACCCCTCAACACTCCCTCTCCCCTTAATCCTCCTGCTTTCCTCTCCATAGCACTGATGGTCATGCATTGGTTTTTAAAATTGTAATGGTTTAATTGTCTGTCTGCACCCCTCCCCGCACCCCACCCCAATGCTGTAACAAAGGAATTCCATAAGAGTAGGGATTTTCATCCTAAAACAGTGCCTGGCACATAGTAGGTGCTCAATAAATATTGTTGAATAAAAGAATGAATAAATGTGAGTAGGGAACCCCATGCTCACTGTAGTAGGCAGATGAATGGCCCCAAAGATGTCCACGTCCTCATTCCGGAACCCGTGGGTATGTTACCTTACATGGCAAAGGGGAATGAATGTCTCAGATGGAGTTAAGGCTTCTAGTCAGATGACTCTAAAATAGGGAGGGGAGCCTGGATTCTCCAGATGGGCCCAGTATAGTCACAATATAGGGATTCTGATACGTGGAAAAGGGAGGCAGAGAGAGATTTGAAGATGCTACCTGCAGGGCAATTCCCTGGCAGTCCAGTGGTTAGGACTCCTTGCTTTCACTGCCATGGCCCGGGTTCAATCTCTGGTCAGGGAATTAAGATCCTGCAAGCCGCGTGGCATGGCCGGAACGTAATAATAAATATATAAATGAAGATGCTACCTTTGGGATTTGAAGATGGAGGCAAAAGCCATGAGCCGTGAAGCGGGGACAGCCTCTAGGAGCTGGGAAAGAAAAGGAAAAGGATTCTCCTCTAGAGCCTAGTGACACCCATCTAGGACCTCTGACCTCCAGAATCATGAGCTAGATGTGTGTTGTTTGAAGACACTAAGTTTGTGGGAATTTGTTACGCCAACCATAGGAAAATAATACACCCATTTTATAGACCAGCCATTTGGAGGCTCTCTGAGGCCAGGCACCCAATTGCTGAGTTTGCCCCCTCAGTAAGAGGCGGTAGGAAGTTGGGGACAGGTCTCAGAGAGAGGAGCATCTGGACCCAGAATGGCCAAAGGAGAGGCATGGAGGGAGGAGTCAGGCTGTGGTGGGAGGGATGGGGCTGGCTGTGGGGAAAGAGGGGATGCGAGTGCTCCGCTCTGCCAGGCTTATCTTGTGGCTCCTGTGGGCTTCAAAGTACCCACGACTGGGAGGCGGAAGGAGTAGCAGGGGATCCCACATTAGAGCCCACCACCAGCCTCTCCCTCCCTCCACTCCCTCCAGCCCTGTCTGTCCCACTCTCTTCTCCATACCCACCGCCTGGTCCCTACTCAGGCCTCCTCCTCTTTCCCTGGACCCCTCCCCCCTCCCAGCCTTCTTCTGGTCTCTGTCCACCCCCACGGGAGCCCCAGAGGATTCTTTCTACACCCAGGGTTAACCCTATCCCTCCCCTGCTCACACACCTCCCATGGCTCCCCAGTGCCCCCGGACTAAGACCCAGCCCCTCAGCCTGGCGTTCCACGGTCACCCATCAGAGCCCTCTCTCTATTTCACCTCCCACGGCTTCACCCTAAAGCTCTGGGCGCCACACACCTGGTCCCTGCTCTGTCGCAGCCATGACCACCTTGGTTCTCACTGTCTGTGTCCGTCTCTGCCACCAGTCTGCAGCGTCTTTGAGATCAGGGTTCTGGTCTTACTCCTCCGGGGTCCCCGGCATCACCCACCACAGGGGAGGCACGTGGTGGGGGGTCCCCACTTTCGAGTGAATTATTTAACACTCTAGAAACCCAGGTCTTGGTCAGCGTGAGTCTGAGGGGTGTAGGGCAGCACATCATTCATTACAGTCCATGTCCCAGGCATGGAGGACCCAGAAACAATGACACAGACAAGGGTGTAAGGCTGTCACGTTGCCTTCCCTTCATTTTATTCCACACAAACAAGGATGGGGACCGGGAGATCCAAGCACAGCTCACCGTGACATCCAAGGTGCTGAGTTTGAATCCGGATCCTGACACCTTGACCCCGGCTGGGACTCCGGGTAAGTAAGTCTCTACCCCAGTAAGGCTGCGTGAGAATTTGAAAGCGTGCGGGTGCTCAGTCAACCGGAGTAGAACCTATGACTTTGCAGTCGCAGGGGGAGGGTTTCAGGTGTCAGGGGGTGAGGCGTCTCATGACAGCTATTTTCCGACATTTGATGACAGTCTGTCTGTCCCCCGCGGCTGGGAGCATCTCAAACCAGGCCAGGTTCGGGGCGCCGCCTTTCCTCTCTCCTTGCTGAGACAAACAGAGGTAGTGATTAAGAGCGCGTAATTGCCTCCCTCCTGCCTGGGAGGTAAATACCTTTCTGTAGGGTCCTACCGTTCAGGACTGTCTTTCCTAGGCTGTGAGCTGCGTGAGGGCAGAGGCTGTGTTCTTGTCAGGAACGCTTGAATCCCTACTATGTGCTCCGTCAGTACTATGTAGGGACAGAGTACGACGTGGAGGTGGAGGCTGTGGACCCTGAAGGCTAGAGAACGTCAGCCCCTCCCCCCGTAATGTTGGCCCCGTCCTCTGGAATGTCGGCCCCGCCCAAGGAATTTCTGTGCCTCCAAGGTGGTGGGTCTTTGTCTCCTTCACCTTTTATCTTTAGCGACTAGAACCACGCCCTTCACCTGACAGGCACTCAATAAACGATGGATTAGTGCAGTCAGACCGCTCAAGTCTTGACTACCACTCACTCGCTGTGTGACCTTTGGTAAGTGACTTTACCTCTCTGAGCTTCAAGTTTCCTCATCAGTGGGCATAATCGTACTACCGCCCTCACAGGGTCGAGATGTGGAGTTCACACGTTTATAAAGCTCTGGACAGGACCTGGTGCCCAGGACACGATCAATACTTGTGAGCTGTCCTTATGGGATGAATGAAGGGGTGAATCGCCTTCTTAGATTCTCATAGAAGTCTTATTAGAGAAGGATTTTCAGTCCCTAGTTGGTAGAGTAAGAATCCGAGGTTTAGGGCATCGTCCACCTCCCGCCCCCCATCCCCTTCACAGAGGCTGATCGAGGAAATGCTGATTCCCGCGCTGGGCCACGCGGAGAGGCTGCTGTCTCTCTGGGTCTCAAAACCCACCTCACCAACCATGCGAGACTCTCCCCAATCAAAGACTAGGATCTCCCCAGGAGAATCCTGAAGCGGCTGTGAAAACCACAGAGTCTCCTTAAAAGACTGCTTAACCAAATTCATTAGAAAATCAATGCAAATTAAAAACCTCACCGGGATCCCACTAGTCACCTCTGAGAAGGCGGAGATCAAAGAGTCTGACATCGCGGTTGCGTTGCGTTGGCGAAGCTCTGGGAAACCGCCTTTCGGAGCTCCCTGTGGAGGAGTCTAGCAACATCTAACACACCCTCTGACCCTGCCAGTCCCCGAGGAAAGATCTATTCTAACAGATGACAAGACTGATAATAGCAAATACGTCACACCTCCGAGGTGCCAGGTATGAACTAAACACTTTATCCACATCAATACACGTAATCATCCCAGTGACTCTTTGAGGGAGGTGCTGTTATATCTCATTTCACTTAGGTGGAAACTGAGGCATAGAGAGTGAAAGCAACTTGACAGGTGTCACCCAGCTATAAGCAGCTGTCATGCCATTCTGCCTTCTTGGAGTGTTCACCAAAGTACACAGGTACAAATGTAAAAGGATACTATTGTTGGAGAGGCAGAGAGAACAGCTTTTTATACTATCCACTTTTTTTGTTGTTGTTAAATTCCTCATTAAAATCTGTCCATGCGGACTTCCCTGGTGGTGCAGTGGTTTAGAATCTGCCTGCCAATGCAGGGGACGGGGGTTCGATCCCTGGTCCGGGAAGATCCCACATGCCGTGGAGTAACTAAGCCTGTGCGCCACAACTACTGAGCCTGCATGCCACAACTATGGAAGCCCATGTGCCTAGAGCCTGTGCTCCACAACAAGAGAAGCCATTGCATGAGAAGCCTGTGCATCGCAAGGCAAAGGGTACCTCCCGCTTGCCGCAGCTAAAGAAAATCTATGCTCAGCAACGAATACCCAATGCAGCCAAAAATAAATAAATTTTTAAAAAGTAAAAGTACTTTCCTTTAAAAAAAAATCTATCCATGCTTTCTTTCAAATTTTAGTGCACTTACATTATTGTTCTTTTTCTAGACTCTTGAATTGTTTTGCTCATCTCCTTTCATGTGAGCATTTTTCCGAATTAGCATCTGAAGCTACAGCTCTTCCTCAGAGTATAGCTTTGGCCCCACCTCACAAGTTTTGTTGTGTAGTGTGCTCATTTCTAAATGAATGGCACTCCAGTTTTATTCTTCCATTTAACCCAAGAGTTACTTAGAGAGTGTTTTGAAATGTGCAAAACAAACTGAGTGTCTGTGGTTATTCTTCGTTATTAATTTCTAATTTTGAATTGGCCTGCATTATTTCTGCTTTTGGCAATCAACCTGTGCTGTGTTTCTGACCCATAGTCTATTCTTGGGAAGTGGGGAGAATATCATTGCAGGACTCTGATTTTTTTTTTAATGCTATAAAGTTCATTATTGGCACAACTAGGAAATTTTGAATTTGGATTGTTTATTAGATAATATCAATGTTAAAGTTCTTGAGGGTGGTAATGATATTATGGTTGTGGCACAGAAATGGCCTTGTTCTCAGGAGACACAGATTAAAGAATTTACAGATGAAGTAGCATGAGGTCTTCACCTATTTTCAAAAGGTTCAAAAATTTCTAGAGGTGCTTCTGACCACTGGGTCCATCAAGGGACAGCGACTGTGCTGAGGGCTCCTTCCTTCAGCCTCCCAGAACTCACATCTCCCTATGGGTCTGTTCATCATGGTGGATGTACCATGGTATGTATGTGTGTGTATGGAGAGAATAGATAGATAGATAGGTGTATATTTAAACAGAAAAAGAGAGAGGTACACAGATAAGTAGAGAAAGAGAGAGAGAGAGCGAGAGCAAGAGAATATATGGGAATGGGAAAATATTAACATTTGATAAATTTAGTTGAAAGGTGTATTTTATTATTCTGGTAACTGTAGGTTTGAGATGTTTCCAATGAAAAATTTTAGAGGAAAAAGGCAAGGCAAGGCAAAAAAAAAAAAAAGATTTACAAGAAAAGTTAGGATAGAGGTTATCTCTGAAGGAGATGGAGGAGTCATTGGGAGGGGGAGGGAGAGGAGTGCTAGGGTGGCTGACAGTGCTCTATTCCATGACCTGCAAACTTGCATGGATATTCGCTTCATGATAAATCAATTCCTCCACTTCTGTTTTTGTATTGTTCAAAATGTGGGTTATATGGGATAACTTTAAGTTTCAAAAATAGCACTGAAGCATATTCAAAGAAATCTAAATGCTCATCAGTAGAGGGTTGATGAAATAACTTTGGGCACTGTACATCCAGACCAGGAAGTACTTGACCACCAGCACTGAAAAATAATGTCAGACCTCATGTATTTATATGCAACCATCTCCAAGACATAATTTTAATAAAACACATGCACACACACAATGTTAGATAATGTATACACATGTTCTGTTTGAAAATGCTTATGCATGCATACCTAGGATATCTGGAAGGATACACAAGAAATTGACAACAGTCTCTAGTGAAAAAAAGTTGGAACGGAGGAGCTGGAAGGAAGGGCAGAATCATTTTCTTTTTTACTCTGTGCCCACATTATCTTAAAGTTTTATTTTTTGATAAACTAATTTCCTAACTCAGTCATTGTATCATTTTGTCCTCTCCTTATCCATGAAAGATGAAGGCATTTGGTCTTATTTTACAGAGTCGGGAGAACTGAGGCTCCAGGTGGGAAGTTCTCAGGGCTAATCAGAGTAGGACCAGAGCGCCTTCTTCTGATTATGTACAAGTTGGATGAGAGCTTTTGATTAGGATGAAACAAATGTTTGCCTCTACCCAGAACCAAGGGAATGTTCCACTGTGACCAAGGACCACCAGGATTTCTGTTCCCAGAAAGGAGTATTTATGATATGCATCAGTAGGTCTGCTGTTGGTTTCAAGTAACAGAAAACCTGACTCCAAATGGCTTCAACAATAAGGATATTTATTATGTTGCTCACACAAGTTCCGGAGGTTGGCAGCATAATAGTTAAGGTATTAATTCAGCTGCCATAACAGAGACACAAAAAAACAACAGTTGCTTCAATGAGCTAGAAATTGAAATCTCTCTCTTCACAGCGTGGATGTAAGTATTCCAGCCCTAGTATGGGGACACAGTCACTTTCCACATAGTTCACCACCACAAATGCTGTGGCAGGTTGCAAAAATGGCCCCAGTTCTGCACACTTTCCTGTATCTATGCTCCTTTGCAATGTCACTTTGCAAATTTTCCCTTTGAGAGGTGGAATCTATTTCCCCACCCCTTGAAAATAGTCACGTTGTGCAAAGTGTCAAGTGTAGGTCTTATGCTTCCCCTGTTGCCCTTGGAACGCTCCCCAGCCACCATGTGAAAAAGCCCCAGTCAGCCTGCAGGACGATGGGAACTACATGGCTTGATCAATCCCATCATCCTAGCTGAAGGTTAGCTGAGGTCAACAACCTAGCTGAGGTCAACAACCCCTCCCAGAAACAGAGTCACTTAGCTGACCCATAACTGACCACAAATGCCTGAGGAAGCCCAGGCAAAACAGAAAACTGCTCAGCTGAGCCCAGCCCAAGTTGATGACCCAAAGAAATCATAAAAGGTTATTATTTTAAGCCTCTAAGTTTGGAGACGTTTGTTACACTGCAAAGCTAACTGATACATCTGCATTCTAGACAATGGAAAGGGGGAAATGAAGGAATGGAGAGCAGGCATCTTCCATTAAGGGCACTTCAAGGAAATTACACTGATTACTGTCACTCACATACTACTGGCCAGAAAGTAGTCACATGGCCATATCTAGTTGCAAGGGACACTGGGAAATGTAGTCTTTTTCCCTTGGCTAACCACGTAAATAGTTTAAAACAAGTAGGGGTCTTACTATAAAGGAAGGATAGGATGGATACTGGGGGAAAACTAGATGTTTATAATGAAAAGATTTAGATAAGAGATTGCCAGGAAGACTTCCTGAAAGAAGAGGCAGGATTTGACAGAGTCTTGGAAGTCAGCCTAGGGAAGGGGCTGCAAACTAAGCAGGAGGATTTCCAGCTTGTACGTGAAGGTTTCCATCATACCCTGGGGGCTTCACCTCGGGGACAGGCTGACTGAAAAACCCCTCCTCACCAAATGCTCTGGCCAAGGCAAAAGGCAAAGACTGGAAAAACTTTTCTTGGCAATCTCTGCCAATGAAGAGGAAAGGGTTGAGGCAGTTGTTGAAACAGCCCAGGGAGAAGGTAGACCAGAGGATGAGCAGTGTCTTAGGGTCAGGTTCGTTCTGCGGTTGCTACAATTGGACCAAGAGCTCCATGTTAAACAGGAACCAGGAAATGAAAAAGGCGCTCACCAACACCAACAGCAACTTCTTTGGCTGGCTGGCATGGACCCAGCCCTTCTGCTGGAACCTGGTGCAGGTGAGGTGGGCACAGGTACTGATGATCACCAAGGGCACCAAGAAACCCAGCAGGAAGTGAATGATGGTCACAGTCATTTTCCTCTTCAAAACCACTCACTTCCTATCCTGGGAGCTGGATTCTCCTTCCCCTTATTCTCTATGTCAATATTGAAGCAGCAGTAGACACATCCTTTCTGTTCTTCAGTGGTCTGGAAAATCACGTATGGAGAGCAAGTGACAGCAGCCAGCCAGCCAGCGTGCTTGCTGCACAGTGCAGTGGTTTCAGGACCAGACGGGGTAGAGGAAAGAGAGGCAATGGTCCAGAGAGATGAGGACCAAGAGGCAGATGCTGGTAAAGAAGCTGAGGGCCAAGAAGACCATGTAAAGCTTGCAGGCCACATTGTTGAGGAGCCACTGGCCAATTGCTACACTCTATATGGTGATAAGCAGGGACAGTAAGACAGTGAAGTCAGCAAGGGCCAGGTTGAAGAACCAGATGGTAGTAAAAGTTCGTGGCATTCGGAGAACAGTCATCCAGAGCGCCAGCCCATTCACCACTACTCCAACCACAAAGGACACAGACATGATAACTGTGGTCAGCTGGTGGAGGCACTCCATCCCCTGAGGATGGCATTTGGGAGCAGAGGTAGAATTCATCTTTCTAGAAGAGGAAGGACCACATATCAGAGCTACAAGTTACCTTTCACTGCTATTCAGAGCCCATGGCCCCCTCTGAGACCCCTTCATTCATTTTTCCATTCAATATATTTTTACTGAATGCTTATTATGTCACTCTGATACTGCTCTAGGTACTGGAACTGAGTCATGTAACAAAACAGGCCCTCATAGGACTTGCACCCTAATGGGGGATGTCAGATGGGAAACACAGTGCATATAATAAATAAATCCATGATGTACAACTTTAGAAGATTACAAGTGCTGTGGGAGAAAAGTAATACAAAATAAAAGAGAGTGACTTTCGATTATGTCAGAGTAGCTTTGTGAGACAGTCTGGCAGATTAAAAAAGTTATAAAATCTGTACGAAACTTTAAAAATCATCCACTGTTTGAAGACGTTGGAGAGTGATCAAAATCAAGCATAAACTGGAGGAGAGTCTACCCTTGATAGGGTAACTGCATGAGGTCATAGTTGTGGGTTTGCATCTTTTGGGTGTGAGCATTTTGCAACTGCTGCATCCTCATTGGTTTCAGGTGTGAGAGGAGAGAGCTATGAGCTGGTACATCAGCCAGAAAAATAGTGAGAAGGGAGGGAATTGTGGAAGGAAGGGAGCCCCAGGGAAGGGGCTCCAAAATCTGCATATGAAATCTGTCCACATCCTTGACTGACTAAATTATTTATATTCAGGGGAGATCCCAGGATGCCTGGTGAAAAAGCAACAGCTGGAAGTTGAAAGAACTAAGCAAAGATTTCAGTTGTCGCCCACCACAGAGATTAGAGTTTGGAGTTTGAGTCCAGCCAACTTAATTGCCTGCTGGGACAAGAATCACTCTTCGGAGGAACAAAACACAATGCAAAGTCTCTACGATATATCATGCATAATGCCAGTATCCAATTAAACACAACTACAGGGACCACCTGGTGGTCCAATGGTTAAAAATCCACCTTCCAATGCAGGGGATGCAGATTCGATCCCTGGTCGGGGGACTAAGATCACACATCCTGCAGGACAACTAAGCCTGCGTCCTGCAACTACTGAGCCCACGCACTCTGGAGCCTGTGCACCACAACTAGAGAGAAGCCACAATGAAGACCCAAAGCAGCCAAATAAATAAATAAATAAATATTAAAAACCACTACACGTGTGAAGTAACAGGAAAGCATGAGCCATATTCAATAAAGAAAGGAGTCAATAGAAAACAAATCTGACAGAGTTCCTTGGTGGCCTAGTGGTTAGAGTTCCAGGCTTTCACTGCCATAACCTGGGTTCAATCTCTGGTCAGGGAACTGAGATCCCACAAGCCATGCAGCATGGCAAAAAAGAAAGAAAGGAGGGAAGGAAGGAAGGAAGGAAGAAAGAAAGAAAAGAAAGAAAAAGAAGGAAAGAAAGAAAACAAATCTGAGATAACATGGATATTGCAATATGCAAAGACATTAAAGCACCTAATACAAATATTCAAAGACTTAAAGGAAAAGATATGCATAATTAATAACCAGTTGGGGAAACAGTAGGAAAGAGAAACTGGAAAAAAAAAAAAGAGTCAAATGGAAATTCTAGAACTGAAAACTATAACAATTGAAATGAAAATTTTACTGACTGGACTTCACAAAAGATTGGAAATGACAGGACTTGCCTGGTGGTCCAGTGGTTAAGACTCTGCGGTCTCAATGCAAGGGGTTCAATCCTGGTCTGGGAACTAAGATCCAGCATGCCACATGGTGTGGCCAAAAAAAGAAAAAAAAATTGGAAATGACATCAGTGAACTAGAAGATAGATTGATAGAAATTATCCAACCTGAAGAACAGAGAGAAAAAATATTAAAGAAAAGTAAATAGAACCTCAGACACCTGTAAAATAGTATCAGTCAGTCTGCCCTACAAATAAGTGGAGTTTCAGAAGGAGAACAAAAGAGAATGGGACAGAAACATATTTGCAGAAATGATGGCTGACAATTTACTAAATTTGCTGGAAGACATTAACTTACAGATCCAAGAATTTCAATAAACTCCAAGCAAAATAAATAAAAGAAAATCACTCCCAGGCACACCATAATCAAACTGTTGAAATCCAAAAACAGACAGCCTTGAAAGCAGCCAGAGAAATATGACACATTACATGCAGAAGAACAATGCTGTGACATTTGAGCAAAGATTTGAAGGAGGTGAAGGAGAAAGTCATATGAATATCTGGAGGAAGAGTATTGCAGATAGCAGTAATAGCTGTGCAAAGACCCTAAGGTAGGCCCATGCCTACTATGTCCAAGGAACAGTGAGAAGGTCAGTGAGCAATGGGGAGAGGGGTTGGAGGTGAGATGAGACAGGGCGTGGGGTCCATTCATGCAGCATCTTGTGGGCCACAGTGAGGATTCCCCCAGATTTTACTCTGAATGAGGTAAGAGCCATAAGAGACTCTTGACAAGAGGAGGGACAGGTTCTCACTTAGATTTTAACAATCACAGCAGCTTCTGGGTTGAAACTAGGCTGAAGGGGGCTGGGATGGAAGCAGGAGGCCAGTTGAGGAGGCTTCTGCAAAAATCCAGGTGAACAATGATGGTGACTGGGATCATGGTAATAGATATCAGAGGAGGTAGTAAGAAACAGATCCTGGATGCATCTTGAAGGCAGAGCTGACCAGATTTGCTAACGGGCTGGATGTGCAGAGTGAGAGGAATAGCAGAGTAAGGGGTGACCACAGATGGTTGAACAGCTGGAAGTTGGAGCTCCATCAACTGATGGGGAAGACAGTGGCGGGGAGGACAGGTTTGGGGTAAGACCAGGAGTTGAGTGTTGGACACGTTGAGTTTGAGTTTGCCTGTTAGACATCTAAATAGGCAGTTAGATATTGGCAGTGAGATTACTGGAGAGATTTTCCAGCTAGAGACACGTGGGCATCGTTAGAATTTAAATGTTATTTACAGCCTTGAGCCTGAGTGTGAGCACCAAGGGTTAGTGTAAAGAGAGAAGAGACATCTAGTGTTGGAGAAAGCATGTGAGCTTAGACATGGGACAGTCACAGGTTGAAATTCTAGTTGAGATGCTGGCTGTGTGATCTTGGGCAAAGAAATTTCCTTCTCTGAGCCTCAGTTTGCTCACCTGAGATAGGGGTATAGAATCCTTGAACACCTCTCTCTCTTCCCCCACCTCCAATTCATCACAAAGCCTAGTTGATTTTGCCTCCAAAAAGCCTCTTGTGTTTGTGCACTTCTTCCTGTCTCCCCAGCCCCTCCGTCCAAGCGCCCAGCATCTCCCACCTACTACTCATCTTCCTGCTCCTATACTTTCACTCCCACAAGACGTTTGTCACACTGAAGCCAGAATGATCCTTCAAAAGTCCAACTGAAAAACTGTCGTGGGTCCTCATCGCTCTTGGGATAAAGACCAGTGTCTTTGACACAGCTTCTGAGGCATGCATGGTGGGGCCCCTGCCACCCCCTCCAGAATTCTCTCTCACTCACTACATTGCAGCTTCCCTGCTCTTGTTTCCCTTACTGAAACTCACCGTGTTCCCTTCCACCTCCAAGCCTTTGTACATACTGTTCCTTCTGTCTGGAACATCCTTCCTTTCCCTCTACTTTTTAAAAGTTTACTCGTTCTTTAGCTCTCAGCAAAAATTTCCCTCCCTCCCCCAAAGCCTTCCCTGACCACTTTGACTGAAGCAGACTCTCTTGCAGAAGCTTCTCATCTATTAAGAGAGAGCGATCAGTAGCAATTAGACCCGAGTTTGTTGGATTATCTGATTCTCATCTGTCTCCTCCACTAGACTCTGAGCTCCATAGAGTTGAATCAAGCCCCTAGCACATAGCAAGCACTCAATAAATAACTGACAAATGATTGGCTAATATGCATTGAGCCCATAGTGTATGTCACACACTCTAAGCCCTGGGGGTGCAGCCGTGATGAAAATAGTCAACTATCTCTTCCTTGGTGGAACAGACATGAGAGGCATGAGAAAGTTCTTCACCCGGAGGAAGTGTTCCAGAACCTTAACCTCTTTTGCCCCTCCTCCTCTTCATACACCCCTGCTGCATGTCAACTGTCCTTGCTCTCAAACCCCCATCCTCTGCGCTCCCTGAGGCCCTTCCCTCCAAATCCCAGTCCCGTGTCACCGTTTGCTGTGTCCGAGGGCAGGGGTCAGGCTGAGAGAGCTCTGTCTGTCTCCTCTGTCTGTCCTGGGAAGTCACCAGCCTTGAGCCCATGTTAGAGTCAGGGGGCGTATGGCCAGAATATGGCCAATGAGTTTGGAGCAGATAAGGTCAAGGAAGGAGTCTTGAGCAAGAGCCGTGGTGGCCCCAGAGATCAATATCAGAGCCCATGAAGGGTTATTAGATGTGGGTTCTGATAGACCCTGGGGGCTGGGAGCTTGGGGGGGGGCTAAGGAAGAGAGGGGCTCCAGAGATATCATTTTGCTGTACCGTTCCAATTCCCCTCATCTGTCCTTTCTAGTATCCCAGCCCCCTGCCCCACCTCAGGAAGAGAACTCAGCCTACTCCTCCCTACGTTAGGGAGCTCCAACTGTCCTTTTCTTAGGAACTGATGGTGGATGTAATAGTGAGTAAGGTTTTTCCTTTTTATAAGCCAACATAAAAAATATGTGTCCTCGCCACTAATTCTCCCAATGCATGTGTGTATGTGTGTGGGGTTGGTGGCCCATAGAAACCCAAGCTCTAAGGTGTGAGTAGTTCCCCAGATGCCCAGGGTCAGTAGGGGTTGTAGCAAAGCCCAGCCCAACCTTCAGAACTGCGCATAGAATCATGACAGAAGACATGGTTGTTGTTTTAAGCCTCTAAGTTTTGGGGTGGTTTGTTTGGTGGCAATAGCTGACTGATACACAGGGGAAACAGCCTCTTTGGTTCAGCCTTCACCGACTATGTGTCAAACACCTGCTGTGTGCCAGACACTGGGCTGCATGTTCGGGAGAACAGGGTAAACACACATGAACTCGGTCCCTGCCTCCAGGAAACACTGAGTACTGAGAGAGACAGACATGAAACAAATACACTGACAATAAATGTGTTTATTTAAAAATGGGGCTAAGTGTTCTGAAGAAACACTTGCTGAGTATTGCAACAAAGGAAATGGTGTCATGGCTGGAGGTTTGCTGAGGAAGTGACACTCAGGATGAGATCTGAAGTCTGACAGGTGTTTTCAATAGGCAAAGAGGGAGGGAGCAACGTTCCAGAGAGTGGAAATGGCATCTGCAAAGGCCCTGGTGATCATACCCACTTTTCTATCGCTGTCAGAGATGACACAGCTTTTTCTCCTTCTTACCTTGCTGAGATTTCTTTTACCAGCAGTTTGGGACAGCTGAAATTTCCTAAACCAAGCACCAAAATTGCCTCATTTGAAAGTAAGATAAAACAGCAGACCTATAAGGCTCAAAACACCAATATGGGAAAGAAATATATGAAAGGGATTCCCAGCAAATAGAATACGAAGCATGAGATGTTTTCATCTATGCAGAAGTCAAGAAGCCAGCTTTGGGAAGGTCCAATAGTCTAAAAAATCAATTGCGTTGAGGTTAAATTTACATATAATAAAATTTCCCATTCTCAGCATACATCCATTTGGTTTCTTCTAAATGTATACATCCATGGACCAGCACTATAATTAAGGTCCAGAGCAATTTTATTCCCCAAAGTTCTCTCTGGCCCCAAGTGGCCACTAATCTGTTTTCTGATATCATAGATTAGTTTCCCTTTTTCTAGGTTTCATGTAAATGAAATCAGACAATATGTACTCCTTTTAGGGTTTCCAGATTTAGCAAATGAAAATACAGGGTGTCTAGTTACATTTGAATTTCAGGTAAACAAAAATAATTTATTTAACGATTTCATGGGGGACTTCCCTGGTGGTCCAGTGGTTAAGACTCTGTGCTCCCAATGCAGGGAGCCCGGGTTCAATCCCTGGTCAGGGATCTAGATCCCTTATGCTGCAACTAAGACCTGGCACAGCCAAATAAATAAATATTAAAAAAAAAAAAAAAGACTTCATGGGACATACTTATGCTTAAAAAATGTTGTTTATTTGAAATTCAAATTTAGCTGGACATCTTGTATTTTATCTGGCAATGCTTATATCTTTAGTTTTATTGATCTTTTCTATTGTTTTCTTTGTTTCTATTTCATTTATTTCTGCTCTGATCTTTATGGTTTCTTTCCTTCTGCTAACTTTGGGTTTTGTTTGTTCTTTCTCTAGTTCCTTTAGGTGTAAGGTTAGGTTGTTTATTTGAGATTTTTCTTGTTTCTTGAGGTAGGCTTGTATAGCTATAAACTTCCCTCTTAGAACTGCTTTTGCTGCATCCCATAGGTTTTGGATCGTCGTGTTTTCATTGTCATTTGTCTCTAGGTATTTTTTTAATTTCCTCTTTGATTTCTTCAGTGATCTCTTGGGTATTTAGTAACGTATTGTTTAGCCTCCATGTGTTTGTGTTTTTTCCCCTGTAATTCATTTCTAATCTCATAGTGTTATGGTCAGAAAAGATGCTTGATATGATTTAAATTTACTGAGGCTTGATTTGTGACCCAAGATGTGATCTATCCTGGAGAAGGTTCCGTGCGCACTTGAGAAGAAAGTGTAACATGCTGGTTTTGGATGGAATGTCCTATAAATATTAGTTAAATCTATCTGGTCTATTGTGTCATTTAAAGCTTCTGTTTCCTTATTTATTTTCATTTTGGATGATCTGTCCATTGGTGTAAGTGAGGTGTTAAAGTCCCCCACTATTATTGTGTTACTGTTGATTTCCTCTTTTATAGCTGTTAGCATTTGCCTTATGTATTGAGGTGCTCCTATGTTGGGTGCATATATATTTATAATTGTTATATCTGCTTCTTGGATTGATCCCTTGATCATTATGTAGTGTCCTTCCTTGTCTCTTGTAACATTCTTTATTTTAAAGTCTATTTTATCTGATATGAGTATTGCTACTCCAGCTTTCTTTTGATTTCCATTTGCATGGAGTATCTTTTTCCATCCCCTCACTTTCAGTCTGTATGTGTCCCTAGGTCTGAAGTGGGTCTCTTGTAGACAGCATATATATGAGTCTTGTTTTTGTATCCATTCAGCAAGCCTGTGTCTTTTGGTTGGAGCATTTAATCCCTTCCCGTTTAAGGTAATTATCGATATGTATGTTCCTATACCATTTTCTTAATTGTTTTGGGTTTGTTTTTGTAGGTCCTTTTCTTCTCTTGTGTTTCCCACTTAAAGAAGTTCCTTTAGCATTTGTTGTAGAGCTGGTTTGGTGGTGCTGAATTCTCTTAGCATTTGCTTGTCTGTAAAGCTTTTGATTTCTCCATCGAATCTGAATGAGATCCTTGCCAGGAAGAGTAATCTTGGTTGTAGGTTCTTCCCTTTCATCACTTTAAGTATATCATGCCACTCCCTTCTGGCTTGTAGAGTTTCTGCTGAGAAATCAGCTGTTAACCTTATGGGAGTTCCCTTGTATGTTATTTGTCATTTTTCCCTTGCTGCTTTCAATAATTTTTCTTTGTCTTTAATTTTTGCCAGTTTGATTACTATGTGTCTCGGCATGTTTCTCCTTGGGTTTATCCTGTATGGGACTCGCTGTGCTTCCTGGACTTGGGTGGCTATTTCCTTTCCCATGTTAGGGAAATTTTCAACTATAATCTCTTCAAATATTTTCTCTGGTCCTTTCTCTCTCTCTTCTCCTTCTGGGACCCCTATAATGCGAATGTTGTTGCGTTTAATGTTGTCCCAGAGGTCTCTTAGTCTCTCTTCATTTCTTTTCATTCTTTTTTCTTTATTCTGTTCCGCAGCAGTGAATTCCACCATTCTGTCTTCCGGGTCACTTATCTGTTCTTCTGCCTCAGTTATTCTGCTATTGATTCCTTCTAGTGTATTTTTCATTTCAATTACTATATTGTTCATCTCTGTTTGTTCTTTAATTCTTCTAGGTCTTTGTTAAACATTTCTTGCATCTTCTCGATCTTTGCCTCCATTCTTTTTCCAAGGTCCTGGATCATCTTCACTATCATTATTCTGAATTCTTTTTCTGGAAGGTTGCCTATCTCCACTTCATTTAGTTGTTTTTCTGGGGTTTTATCTTGTTCCTTCATCTGGTACAAAGCCCTCTTCCTTTTCATCTTCTGTGAATGTGGTTTTGTTCCACAGGCTGCAGGACTGTAGTTCTTGCTTCTGCTGTCTGCCCTCTCAATGCTTATATCTTTATGGCTGGTTTCTTTCACTCAGTACAATCACTCAGTACAATGTTTTTGAGATTCATCCATGTTGTGTGTATCAGGAGGTGCTTCATTTTTCAATTCTGAGTAGTACTTTACTGTATGGACATACCACAGTATAGTTACCCATTCTCCTGTTAGTGGATGTTTGAATTGTTTTCAGTTTGGGGCTTTCAATGGGCTGAATGTTTGTGTCCCCCAAAAATTCTTATGTTGAAATCCTAACCTCCAATATGATGGTATTAGGAAGTGAGAAGGTCACGAAGATGGCGCCCTCATGAATGGGATTAGTGCCATTATAATAGAGAATCCAGAGAGCCCCCTGGGCCCTTTCACCATGTGAGGACACAGGGAGAAGATGGCAGTCCATGAACCAAGAGGAGGTTCTCACCAGACACTGAATCTGCTGGCTCCTTGATCTTAGACTCCCCAGACTCAGGAATTGTGAAAAATAAAATTCTACGGTTTATAAGCCCCCAGTCCATGGTATTGTGTTATAGCAAACCAAACAGACTAAGCTCTGAATTCAGCTCTGAATATCCAAGCTCAATATTTAACATCTTTCTTTCCCCAAAGACGATGCTGGTGCCCTTGGACTTGTGGTCACAACAGACACATGTCATGGAGGACCTGAGGAATTGCAAAGACAGTTTGTGGGAGGTGCACATATGACTGTGCTCCTAATCAGCCTGTCACTCACTTCTGGCAGGCAGAGCCCTCAGTCCCGTGTCCCCTCTCCCCTCTCTCTGTGCCTCCCAGGGCTGTCATGACAATGAAATTAATTAATACATGCAAAGTGCTAGAACACTGGCACACAGTAGGGGCTCAAAACTTGTCAGCTGTCATGATTAACACGAGTGTTTATTCCACAGAATGTTTCACCTGCTGCATTTCACAGACTCTAAGACATACCATTTTTATAGGCGCCCCAAAGAAAGAAAAGACGCAGCCTACAAAATACAAACACAATGCTTCTTACCATTCAGAATATTACTTTATTTTATTTTATTTTATTTTTATTCTATTTATTTATTTATTTTGGCTCCATTGGGTCTTTGTTCACGCAAGCGGGGGCTACTCTTCATTGCGGTGCACAGGTTTCTCACTGGGGTGGCTTCTTTTTGTTGTGGAGCATGGGCTCTAGGCGCCCGAGCTTCAGTAGCTGTGGTGCTCAGGCTCAGTAGTTGTGGCTCATGGGCTCTAGAGCACAGGCTCAGTAGTTGTGGTGCACGGGCTTAGTTGCACTGCAGCATGTGGGATCTTCCCAGACCAGGGATCCACCCTGTGTTCCCTGAGTTGGCAGGCAGATTCTTAACCACTGCACCACCAGGGAAGTCCTGGAATGTTACTTTATATCTGTTGAAAGATCTCTTCTAGATGAATTTTGTTCTTGCATGTAAAGGAAAATGTAAGAGAAATGAAGTGTCTGTAAAATTTCTTCCTGATTGACTGCTTTTTTTTATTGTTTAAAAAGTTTCAGACACATATAAAAGTAGTCAAAATAGTGTAATGACCCTCGCATGTGCCCATCACTCAACCTCAGCCATCTTGTTCCATCTGTATTCCTGTCCATTCTCCTTAAACCAGATTATTTGGAAGCAAATTCCAGATACATCATTTTATTGCAAAAATTTCAACTTATATCTCTCAAAGAAAGAGCTCCTTTAAAAATGTATAATAACATTGTCACACCTAAAAAATAAGAATAACTCCTTAACACATACAAAATAAGTTGTCAGTGTTCACATTTCCAATTGTCTCCTAAATATTATGACATTTTTTGAGAGGACTCAACTCTTCTGGATCACTCAGAATCATTAATATCCGTATATTATATAAAACACCATCCAGGCTTCCCTGGTGGCGCAGTGGTTGAGAGTCCGCCTGCCGATGCAGGGGACGCGGGTTCGTGCCCCGGTCCGGGAAGATCCCACATGCCGCGGAGCGGCTGGGCCCGTGAGCCATGGCCGCTGAGCCTGCGCGTCCGGAGCCTGTGCTCCGCAACGGGAGAGGCCACAACAGTGAGAGGCCCGCGTACCGCAAAAAAAAATAATAAAACACCATCCTCTGTGCCACCTAGATCAGTGGTGGGCAAACTTTTTCCTGTAAAGTGGCAGAGAGTAAATATTTTGTCAAAAGTACTCAACCCTGCTTTGTGGGAAGCGTTTCCACAGATAACAGGTGAATGGCTGGGCGTGGCTGTGTGCCAGTAAAACTTTATTAGTGGACACTGAATTTTCAATTTCATATGATTTTCACGTGTCATGAACATTATTCCTTTGATTTTGTGCGATCATATGAAAATGTAAAAACCATGAGCTGTACAAAAACAGGCAGTGGGCCACGGTTTGCCAACCTCAACCCCGGTCTAGATTTGGTGAGGCAGTGTTTCTTTAAAGGTGACAGGCGAAAACTAAAAACCACTGCTACTGGGTTCTTGAGGCAGCTTTGCAATTACACACAGTGGCCTGCTACTGATTTCTATTTCCAGGGCATTTCCAAGCACGACTTATTCACCCCTGATCCCCCCCACCCCATGCACACCCAGTTGGTTCCCAGGGGCTCAGCGTGCCCGGCAGTGATCTGCAGGATTTTCTTCGAGGCTTCAGACACTCCTGCAGGAGTCCGTGCCTTGCCAGAAGCAATCAAACAGTGCCAGTCATTGGAAGATACCTCCCTGTTTCGGATCAAGATGTGAGACAGTGTGATTCTTAGAATAGATCAAATGCGCTATACCTTTTTGATGTTCTCCTTTATCAAAGCCAGTGCCTTTTTCCAAAGAGAACACCAACACCGCGGGCAGCTGGTAAGATGATAATTGTTCTCACCAGGCTACTCGCTGCCTGAATTTGGGGACTGCTTCTTGTAACGGTGAAATCCTAAATAATATATTCAAGTAGGTGGCTTTGTTTTGCATAACTGATTTCTAGAAGCAAGTATTTCTCCCGCTGCTGTAGATTCTTCAACCCTTTAAAAATCATAGTATCCCATGCAGTGACTGTGACATTCTCACCCAATTCCATCTCAGCACAAATTTAAGTTATTCTCCCCATCCCCACCCCGACACCACGACCACCACCGTGTGTTCTTTGTTTTTGTTTTTGTTTTCCTTGGCCGTGCTGCAGGGCTTATAGGATCTTAGTTCCCCGGCCAGGGGTCGAACCCAGGCCCTCAGCAGTGAAAGCACGGAGTCCTAACCACTGGACCGCCAGGGAATTCCTGAACAAACATTTTTTTCCCACCACGTGTTTTGCTGTGATAAATAGTGCTGCAAATAACATCTTTGGGGATAAATCTTTTTTCCATGTTTAGGATTATTTCTTTGGATTCCCAGAAGTGGCCCTCAAAGAAGAAAAGATCTTGGCTTTTTTTTTCCAGAAGGATGTGAGGATGTACAACAGGGCAGACCTCACCCACCACCTCTGGGTCTTCTAGTTTAAACATTTCCCCTGGTTATTGACTTACTGGAATTTTTTGATTTCTTGTGTGACGTGCTATCTTCTTGAAATGGTTGGTTACTCACTATATTTCCTGCTTTGGGAACTGTCTTTTCATGTGTTTTGCCCACTTGCCTTCAGGAATCCAACTGTTGTGTTCCCTCTTCTGTCACTTTATATGATAAGATTATTAACATTATTTCTGTCACATAAGGTACAATTTTTTTCAAGTCTATTTCTTCTCTTTTAATTTTAGTGTGAGTTGTTTTTTATACACAGAGGTTTTAAATTTAAGGTTGTCAAATCTGTATCTTTCATACGAGACAAAAAGGAAAAAAAATCTACTTTAAGTATTTTTAAAATGAAGGCATTGTTTGCATACAGTGCAATCCACACTTTTAGATGCAGTTCTAGGGTTTTCACAAATGCATACATTGTGTAACCACCGCCCCAACCAAGACACAGAATGGTTCCATCGCCCCCAAAATCCCTTGCACCCTTTTTATACTTTAAGTATTTTAAAATCCAAGAAAGCTGAAAGGACTGACATGATGAATAGGCAATTCTTTTCTCCTAACCATTCTATGCTTTTAAATATTGAACCCAAATATTGAAGGTCTCTAGCAGATGGTGTAACAACTATTGCTCTTATTGACACCATCACACAGGCCAACATAAGCATAATGGGAATACCAGAGGAGAAGAGAGAGAGAGGAATAGAAAAATGTTTTCCGAATAAATAATGGCTGAAAACCTCCCAAATTTATTACACCAACCTACATATCTAGGAGACTCAATGAACTCAAATAGGATCAATGTGAAGAGACCCACAATCAGATACATACTAGTAAAAACGCTGAAACTCAAAGAAAAGGAGAAAATCTTAAAAGCAGAAAGAGAAAAATGACTTTACACATACAAAGAAACCCAATAAAATTAATAGCTGATTTTTCATCAGAAATGTTGGAGGCCAGAGGCAGTGGTGTAACATATTCAAAGTGCTCAAAGAATAAAACTATCAACCAGGAATCCTATACCCAGCAAAGCTATCTTTCAAAAGTGAAGGCAAGGGCTTCCCTGGTGGCGCAGTGGTTGGGAGTCCGCCTGCCGATGCAGGGGACACGGGTTCGTGCCCCAGTCCGGGAGGATCCCACATGCCGCGGAGCGGCTGGGCCCGTGAGCCATGGCTGCTGGGCCTGCGTGTCCGGGGCCTGTGCCCCACAACGGGAGAGACCACAGCAGTGAGAGGCCCGCGTACCGGAAAAAAAAAAAAAAAAAGTGAAGGCAAAATAAAGACATTCCCAGATAAAACTGAGAGAATTTCTTGCTAGTAAACCAGCCTTATAAGAAATATTAAAGGAAGTTCTTCAGGCTGAAAGTAAAGTGATTCCAGGTGGTAATGTGAACACACAGGAAAAAACTAGTAAAGGTAATTATGTAATTATAAAGATAGTGTAAAGGCATAGTTTTTTCTCCTGTATCCTCTCAACTGACTTAAAAACAATTGTATAAAATAATATGCATATAAAGTATTGTTGGGCCTATAACATATATATTTGCCTATAACAACCAAAGGAGGTAAGTGGGAGGAAAGCTATATTGGGCTAAGGAAATGACTACAGATGGTAAAATATTAATTATAACAATGTATAGTTGGGTTTGTAACATTAATATGTATAAAAGTAATTCCACAGAAAGAGAAAAAAAGGGAATAGAGCTATATAGGAGTAACAATTCTATGTCTCACTAAAATTAAGCTAGTATAAATCTGACCCTGATTCTGATCAATTAAAATGTATATGGTAAACCCCAAACAAGAACTAAAAAAAAAAAAAGAAGAATACATAAAGAATCCTTACAACTCAATAACAAACAGAGGGAGAAAACGCAAGAGGGAGGAGATATGGGGATATATGTGTATGTATAGCTGATTCACTTTGTTATAAAGCAGAAATTAATGTACCATTGTAAAGCAATTATACTCCAATAAAGATGTTAAAAAATAACAAATAGACAAATAGTCCAATTTATTTTAAAGATTTATTTAGTTAGTTAGTTTTGGCTGCACCGGGTCTTAGTTACAGCATGTGGACTCTTAGTTGCAGTAGTTGCAGCATGCATGTGGGATCTAGTTCCTTGACCAGGGATCAAACCTGGGCCCTCCACACTGGGAGTGCGAAGTCTTACCCACTGGACCACCAGGGAAGTCCCTAGCCAGTCCCAAAAGACCACATATTTATATGATTCCTTTCATATAAATGGAAATGTCCATAACAGGCAAACCTATAGAGGTAGGAAATAGATCAGTGGTTTCTTAGGTCTGGGAGCGGATGGGGAGATAGGGAGGTAATTGCTGAATGGTATAGGGATTGAGATGGTGAAAATCCAATTCACTGTGGTGGTGGTTGTACACACCTCAATATACTAAGAACCACTGAATTGTACACTTTACCTGTGTGAATTGTATGGGATGTGAATCTCAAGAAAGCTGTTTAAATAATCCAAGTAGAAATTTGTTTGCAATTGTATTAAATCTATAGGTTATTTGTGAGGCACTGACGTTAGTATAACACACACTCACCCCAACCAAGAGTGTAGCACGTCTTTGCTTTCACTCAGTTCATTTTGGGGTCCTTTATTAGATTTTAAGTTTTTGCCACAGAATCTTATGTTTTCTTATTTGCCAGTTCCTAGATGGTTTCTAGATTTTGTTGGGATGGTGAATAGTATCTTTAATTACACTGTATGTTTGTTTATTGTTGGTGAAAAGCAAAGGAATTGATTTTTGTAGATTAATCTCGTAACTGGGGACCTTGTGATATTTCTTATTATTTGTTCTCATAGTTTGTTCATTCCACTGGCTTTACTGGGTATATAATTATATGATGTTCAAATAATGACAGCTTTCTCTATTGCCTTTTAGCCTTTACACCTTTCTTTTTCTATTTGACTATAACTTCGCATACTTCAGTAATTATTGGTTTACTCAAGTTCTCTATTTTTTTTTTTTGCGGTACACGGGCCTCTCACTGTTGTGGCCTCTCCCGTTTGCGGAGCACGGGCTCCGGACGCGCAGGCTCAGCGGCCATGGCTCACGGGCCCAGCCGCTCCGCGGCACGTGGGATCCTCCCAGACCGGGGCACGAACCCGAGTCCCCTGCATCGGCAGGCGGACTCTCAACCACTGCGCCACCAGGGAAGCCCTCAAGTTCTCTATTTTTGTGTAATTTTTAGCATTTTATATTTTTCTAGTAATTGAACCGTTTCATCTAGATTTTAAATGTTAGCCCATTGTTAGTCATAATCACGATGTTGTTCTTTTTTATATCTCTGCCTCGGTCAATATTATTTACTCTGTTACAGTTTGTATTTTATCTGCAGCCAATCTCTTTTCTTCCTATTTGATTTTGCTAAAAGTCACTTTATCTTAGTAACTTTTTCAAAAATTAAACCAGTTTTCGGTTTTGTTAATCTTCTTTTCTTCCCCCGTTCATTTCATTGATTTCTGCCCATATCTTTAAAATCATTTCTTTTGCATTTGTTTCTGTGGTTTTCCTTTATTGCTTATTTCCCCACTGTTTGAGTTAGATGCTTAACCCATTGCAGAAAAATATATCTGTTGAATAAAATTATTATCAAATGCTTTTTCTCTATCTATGAAGATTGTCATCTGTCCATTCATCTGTCAAAGTGGTGAATTAATTAATTAATAGATTTTTCTAACGCTAAACAACCTTGCACATCTGGTATAACCTCATCAAATGTCATATTTTTAATATATTGATGAAATCAAATGGTAATATTTTTATTTAGGATTTTTTTGATTCATGTGAGAAGAAATAGCTTTTCCTTATTCATGCTGTTCTTGACGTTCTTGTATTAACACTGTATCACCTTGGGGCAGGGGAGGATTTTGTAAATGATCCCGCAAAAGTACCAAGTGAAAGCACTTAGAAATTTGACTACATTAAAACTAAGAACTTCTAATCAATAGACGACACTATCAAGAAAGTAAAAGAACAAGTCACAGGTTTGCAATGCATAACTGACAAAGGATTAGTATGCAGAATATATAAAGACCACCAAATAGTAAGAAGGAGACACCAGTATAAAAATTTTTCCAAATGTATTTACATTTTTTCTTCCAGTTTTATTGAGATATAATTGACATACAGCAGTGCATAAGTTTAAGGTGTACAGCATAATGACTTGGCTTATATTATGAAATGACTACCTCAATGAACATATCTCATATAGATATAAAATTAAAGAAATAGAAAAAAATTCCCCTGTGATAACTCTTAGGATTTACTCTTTTAACAGCTTTCATATATATCAATGTTAATTATATTTATCGTGTGTACTTTTAAATAGAGTGGTGGGTTCGTGGGTGGTCTTTTTAATGCCTCAATATTTACATATCTGTTATTTTACACGTATCAGATATTACAAAATTGCCAAAGAGATTGTTTTTAAGGCAGAGCTGGTGTTCCTCTTCCTGTCATCTTTGTCCCCCGACTCCACCCCAGCTGTGGCTTCCTGCCCACAAGGCTGCCAGGAGCTGTCACTGCTCAGGATCAGACACCAAAGTCCAGTTGTGTTTGGAATCGGTGGAGAGATTCAGAGGGGAACTTTACTTGCCTCCCCAAAGGAATTTCCAGAACCCAAGCTCACACTGCTATCTGGCCTGGCTCACACAAACCACCTGGACTTTGAAAAGAAGCACTTTGCTCCTGGAAATGATGAGGCTGGCATTCTAGGAGGAGGTGGTGGCTTGGGGTTGGAGCAGAGGAGAGGTTGTTCAAATGAATGAATGAAGGGCTTCCCTGGTGGCGCAGTGGTTGAGAGTCCGCCTGCCGATGCAGGGGACACGGGTTCGTGCCTCGGTCCGGGAAGATCCCACATGCCGCGGAGTGGCTGGGCCCATGAGCCATGGCCGCTGAGCCTGCGCATCCGGAGCCTGTGCTCCGCAACGGGAGAGGCCCGCGTACCAAAAAAAAAAAAAAAAAAAAAAAAAAAAAGCCATCCCATGCTTTGCACACTTCTCTCAACTGACCCTAAAATGGAAGGATACACTGACCTCATATATTCTGGTAGAGAACGAGTAACCTGAATCTAATCATCATAAGGAAACATCAGGCAAACTCAAGTGAAGCACTTCTATTTTTTTTAAAGGGAGAGAGTTGTTCTTCCAAATTGTCAATCTCATAAATATAGAAATGTTCCAGATTCAACTAAAGGCTGGATCCTGGGGATGGGGAAAGTGTGAGGAAGGACAGCATTTGGGTCAATGGACAAAATTGGCAAATCACCAGTAGATTAGACAAGTATCATGTAAATGTTATATTTACTGAGGTTGATTACAGGTGGTTACGTAAGAGAACATCTCTATTCTTAAGAAATACACGCTGAAGTATTTAAAGGTAAAGGCCCATGATGTGTAGAACTAACCCTTACATGCTTTAGAAAATATATGTATATTGAGAAATGAAAACCAGCTGGAATTAAAACTCTGCCCCACCATCCATCTATGGACACAGATAAAGCCAACCGTAAAGTTAACAGGAAACATCCCCACCCCCGGGGATATGCTGCAGCTGTAGTGTTCTAATAACTCCCTTTATGGGTAACTAGGGCTATTTTACTCACTGAGAAGCTTAGTTCTCAAAAATCACAGGCTTTTGGAAACTTTCTTATTTGAAATTATATCCATAAGAATTCAACAGGGAGTTCCCTGGCGGTCCAGTGGTTAGGACTCGGCGCTTTCACTGCCATGGCCTGGGTTCAATCCCTGGTTGGGGAACTAAGATTCTGCAAGCCAGTGCCACGCAGCAAAAAAATAAATAAATAAAATAAACATCCTACTCTTGCCTGTAAGATGTAAGTCACTTTGACACAGACAAGAAGCCTCCATTTCCAGCCCTGATACAGAGATTTAGATAGAGTTTCTAGACACAACATGCCACATTTTTCTTAACTTTGTAGTTTCCAAGGAAACAGGACCCTGAGACCACTTTGCAGTCCAGACCTGATGTTGACTCATTTATACAAATCCCTGCTTTGCTCTCAAGCTATTAAAACACAGCTTCACTTAAATTTCATTCAAATTCCTCTCCTCACCCAAATTCTGTAGCTCGATCCAGCTCCTTTTTGGGGACGTGGTCTCTTTCATTGCAGTGAGTCAATAAACCTGACTTTGGTTTGTCCCTGGTGATTGGGTTAGGATGGAGTGGTGGGTGATGAGTGGATGGATGGATGGTTGAATGGGTAGATAGATAGATAGAGTGAAAATAGAGGAAAACTTCATTTAAAATGAATTCAGAAAGCCCAGAAGAGAGAGCTCTCATGCATATACCACACACTGCAGCCTGCATAACCAGAAGGAAGAAGGGAGATAAAAATTATTTTAACAAGGTCTGCTCATATAGAATGCTTTGTACAAAATTCTCTTGGTCTCAACTTCTTATGCATGATGATAAGAATGTTACTTTTTTCCTTCTGGGACAGGAGAGTACATTTTTTCACATGGGAATTTCACTTCCTGGTTTTAAGAAAAGGGAGGAGGATTCCTCCTTGCCCCAGCAAGATCCACTAACCACTGCTTGCAGTCAACAAGAAACCACCACGGGGGCTTCCCTGGAAGTCCAGTGGTTAAGACTCTTTGCTTTCAATGGAGGGGACGTGGGTTCGATCCTGGCTGGGAGACCAAGATCCCACATGCCCTGCGGCAGAGCCAAAAAAAGAAAAGAAAGAAACCACCACAACCTCAAAGTCTTGTTCTTCTCCAATAAACTTTTATTCAAAACAACCCTCCCCAATTTCCTCCTGAAACCTAATAAAAGCTGACCTGCTGTCCACCTCTTCGGACTTGCCTGTGGTTCACCACAGCTTTCTCTGCTCGAACTGTAATTCTTCTGCTATTCCTGAATAAACTCATTTTGCTGGTAAAATAACTTGCCACTTTATTTTTTCAGGTTGACAATAGATTGAGGATGATAAAGCTAAAGCAATGGGGTGAACGGTTAACAGTAAATAAATCTGGGTAAAGGGCATATACAAAATATTATTTTTATTTGTGCAAGTTATTTGTAAGTTTGAAATTATTTCCAAATAAAAAGTTTTGGTTCTTTTAAAAGGGGCTGAATTGGTTTGGACTAGTTTTTAGCAAATCTTTTGCAGGCCAAGGAAGAATTTTTTTTAAGTAATTTATTTATTTTATTTTTGGCTGCGTTGGGTCTTTGTTGCTGCACGCGGGCTTTCTCTAGTTGCGGCGAGCGGGGTCTGCTCTTCGTTGAGGTGCATGGGCTTCTCATTGCAATGGCTTCTCTTGTTGCAGAGCACGGGCTCTAGGCGCACAGGCGTCCTGGCGTGCGGGCTTTCAGTGGTTGTGGCTTGCGGGCTCTAGAGCGCAGGCTCAGTAGTTGTGGCACACGGGCTTAATTGTCTGCGGCATGTGGGATCTTCCTGGACCAGGGCTCAAACCTGTGTCCCCTGAGTTGGCAGGCGGACTCTTAACCACTGCGCCACCAGGGAATCCCCCAAAGGGAGAATTTTTATGTTGTGTTTTATATTGTAATTCAGCACATACTCAAGAACTCAAATTATGAGAACTATTTCTTTCCACTTTCTCTTCATTCTGATATTTTCTATGATTTCACTTTTTTAAAACTGGTTATGATACACCCGTGGAAATTCACCCATATTTTGAAACACTCTCGTAGTAAGATCTGAGCACCCATTACACTCTAAGCCTAACGGAATGTTAGACTCCGCCGATTCATGTTTTCTCTCCGTTGACTCGGGACCGGACTACATTTCCCAAAGTACCTCGGGGTGAGACCTGGCGGGTGGGGAGCCTGGGTCTGAGCTCTGATTGGAGACTGGGTGTGGTCCTCCAACTTGCAGGGAAAGGTGGGCGAGTCTCACGTGGAGGAGAGGGCGGGGCTTGAGAGAGGATCTGCATGAAGCCCACGATGGCTGCTGGGAAATGTTGTTCTGGGCAGGAGGTGGAGGGCCTGCCGCTCAGCCTCCTGGGATTCGTAGTCCTGGCAGGCCGGTGGAGCCCTGGTTCTTTATCTTCCCGCTGGGTCATTTCAGGCTTTGCGCCCTTCCTCCATCACTTCCCTGGGATCCCTTAACTCACCGAACCCGACCAACTGCCGAGGCCTTCTCCGGTCCGCGGCTCGGAGCTCTCAAACGGCAGGTGCTCCACAGAGAGCCAAAAGAGGTGGCATTGGCAAACGCCCTTGAGAGGCCTGGGAGGGCTTCTTGGAGAAGGCAGCAGGGTTCCCATATGCAGACCGGAATCAGCCCAGAAAGCAGCGTACAGGCGAGCTGATCTGATGCGTTAACACTCCTTGCAAATGCCCTCTACTCCCCACCCCGGACGTCTCTGTGTCCACAACTCTTTTCCCCTGGGCTAGTATGACACATACTGACCAAACAGTGGCACCTAGAGTGATGGAAGTCTTGATGAGGAAAGCCCCCGATCCAGTGGGAGCCCAGGTGAGTCACCCGACTGAGGCCTGGGGGACGCCAGGGAGGAAGAGAAGCAGTTAGAAATCCAGTTCATCTCAGGGTTCCCAACATGGCCCCACACAGGCATCTTCCTTCATTCAAAGAACTCCCACATGCCAGGGATGCTGGGGACGCAGAGCTGGTCATACCCAGCCCTGCCCCACAAGGGTGCCCAGTCTGGCTGATCAGGGTTAGCTAGGTCATGAGAGGAGTCAGGGGTTCGGGAGCACCAAAGGCAGCACCTAACCCTGCTGTGGGAGCTAGGGGGTAGGCAGGTTGATCAGGGTGACACATTAGCCAATTCTTGGACTTTTGCATATGCAAAGACAGTGTCTGGAGAGAGCAAGCAGAGGTGAAGGTGAGGTTAAAATAGCCGAGTAGGGATCAGAGCTGATGTTACAAAGGCCCCTCTGTGTCTGGCACTATTCTAGGAGGCAGATGATATCACCCCCATTATACAGATAGGGACACTGAGGAACAGCAAAGTTATGTCTCCCTCAGGTTGCACAGGTTAAGTGGCTGAGGTAGGATTAGAACCTGGGCCATCTGGCTCCAGAATCTAGGCAGGTAACCATTGAACTGCCCCCAACCACTCACTTCCCAGAATTTCAGGTCTGTGAGGTTGGACCTCTCCCAAGCAATAGCAGACATTCACCAATGTCTGCCTAATCTGCCCTTTGATTTTCTGTAAGACATCCTGCTGCCCCACTGCAACCCCGGAAACAAGCTTAGAGGGGGGATGAATTTTGAGCAAAGTCTTCAGTCCCCTGATCGAAGCCTTCCTGACCAGAGGCCACCCCCCTTCTTCTGTACCTCCTATGGGGCCTGTGGGGCTGAGAAATGACTCCTAAAGGGAGTGGGTGGCTTGTGCTCCCCCCTTCTGGAGATGACGGAGTGGCTCTTTCCTCCCACTGGAAGATCCAATGGTGAAACTTTAGGTGGGTGGTACCATGGCTGACGAAGGGGAAGGGACAGAGATGTAAGGACAGACAGGGTCACACTCCGATTCCTGGGCTCTGTGAGGCTATCAGGGTCCCGACCCTGATGCCAGTATGTGGGGAGACACTGGGTGTTTCCAAAAGAGCTCTTCCTCCAAAGAGTGCTGTCCACAGTGCTGAGCCCAAGATGGGTCTGGGTGTCCTCACTGCCCCAGGGGATTAATGGTGAGGAAGAAAATGTCGTGTGTGGCTTATGCTCCACCATTTCCCAAATGCTCACTTTCCTGGGCTCATGTGAACATCCCAAGAGCCATACAAGGTAGGGATAATGTGCCCATGTTCAGAAGAGGAAACTGAGCCTCAGAGGGAGGGAGGGACTGGCTCATGGCCTCACAGGCAGGGAGTGGAGGACGGATCAGTTGGGAGGGAGCCTAAGCTTCCAGGCTAGGTAGGTCCTCATGTTTGTGTCTAAACACATGCTCTGGAGTTGGGGGAAGGGGAAGGGAGTAGTCATGACCATAATGTCATGACTTTACATGACATGAGGGTACCATCTGGTGAAACAAGTTTGAGACACACTAAAAAAAATTAAATGAGGGTCTTTCCTGCAGGACTTGTCAGAGCCTTTAGCTCCTTTGTGCCTCCCAGATCTCTTTGATCAGGACCAAGGCCAAGGCCTGGGACGATGACTGACAGGCCCTGGGTCCCAAAGGCCTTGAGTGGGGCACGATGGGGGTGGAGGCGTCAGCAGCGTGTGCACTCGTGTAGTCCAAACATGTGTGTGCAGTAGCGGATGCCCGTGTGTACATATGTACGTGTTGTCCATCACTCTGATCTGGGGATCAAACAATACCTGTAAAAGGGGGATGGGACCTTGCCCTTCCTGCCTTGCCCCGCAGAGAGATAAAGGCCAAAAGTGCCTCCACTGCCTGCTCAAGTCAGATTCCACAAGGCTTTATTGGCGCCGGACCTAGCCTGGTGCCCACCGCTTCCAGGAAAGACAGGCAAGGAAGGGGTCCCGGCCCCGCAGGAGCCCCCCAGGGATCGGCCACAAAGGGCGGATGGTGGGATGGAGTGGAGAGGCGGGGGACCGGGCCCGCTTAAAAGGGGAACTCGCAAACATAGTAGAGGCGCCGCTCGCAGTCATGGTCCCACCAGGAGCCGTCGTCCGAGGCCTGCGCCACGCAGTTCTCGAGCGCGCCGCCGTTAGGCTGGTTGGGGCTGAGCGGGTGCGGCGTGGCGCTGGGCCGGGCGCCGGGCTCGGGGCTGGGGGAGCGGTGCCAGGCGAAGAAGGACACGCGCTGGCCGTTCTCGAAGAGGTAGAGGCCCTCGGCGCGCCGGTCGTGCACACCCAGCCACACGGGCCAGTTGTAGGGGGCAAGCGCCGTGCGCAGATAGCGAGTAAGCACTTCCATCTGCTGACGATCCGCCGGCTGCGCCAGGCTTCCGCCCCGCGCCACGCACCGCGCCTGCGCCGCTGCCTGAGCCTCGAAGTCGCGCGAGAGCAGGAAGCACTTGTGGCCTAGACGCACCCCCTTCAGGCAGCCTGCGGGCGGGGCGGAGCGGAGGTGGGATTAGTGTCTCAAGGGCGGAGCGGAGGCGGGCTCAGAACCGCCAGGGGCTGGGCGATGGCGTCAGGGCCGCCAGGGGCGGGGCCAGACTGTTGGGGCGGGACTGTAGGGGGCGTGGTGCGGCCAGAGTAGTTTCGGCTCCACAGCACTGTGGGGAGCGTTCCTCCCCACAAGCCCGTCTGCTCCCCGCATTCACCCTCCCCATCAACCAACACACCCCAAATCTGCAAGAACCCCCTCGCCCCTGACACCCAGGGTCCTCACGTCTCCTCAGACTTTTCCGGACCCCTTTTGCCACCAGTCCCCCATCTGACCCGGATCGTCCCTCTTTCCCCGCCCCGCACGGTGCGACTCACCCTCCAAGCGGCCATGCTCGCGTTCGGAGCGGCTCTGCGCCTCCTTCAGGGCTTGCAAGGCGTCGCGGGTGTCACCCGCCACCTCCCGCAGCTGCCGCAGCCCCCGGCTCAGCTCGGCCACGCGGGTGTCCAACGCGTGCAGACGGACGTGCACCTGGTGCAGGCCTGCGTCCAGGCCGGCCAGGCGACCCACTGCGTATGGACAGGGCGCACGCTGGACCGTGACCCTGGGGGCGGAGCCAGGGGACCAGAGGACCTGGGGGGACCGGGACCTAGGGCTTCTGGGGCGGAGTTGGGGTGGGGGTGGGGGTACTCAGGACTCCTGGAAGGTAGGGGCCGGTGGCTCCGGGCTCTTGGGAGGCAAGGCCGGGGATCCGGAGCTCCTGGGGGTATAGGGGCTCCGAGCTGGGCAGTGGGCAACTGAAAGACCCCGGGGCAGTGATAGGACGGTTCGTTTTTGTGAAAATGACCACGGAGGCCTGGGGGCAGGGCGGAGCTAATGATTACTCACGGATATAAGTGAAGGTGTCTTCAGAGGTGGGAGAGGGGCTGGGGCTGAAGTAGGGAGTTGTGGTTGGTTCCTCCTCGCCTTCCTCCCCCTGACCGTCCTTCTCAGTCGCCCAGGCCCCTTTGCCTCCAGGGTTTCCCTCAGGATTTTCGTCCCCCCTCCTAGCAGGCAGTCCCAGGGCTTCCCGTAAATGCTGAGGCAGGGGAGGGATGGTCAGGGCCAGCCTGGCAGCTGCAATCTGACCCCCCAGACACTCCAGCCACCCCTTTCCAGCTGTAAGCTGGCTCTCTGCCCCGAGCCCCTACTCTGAACCCGTCACCCTCATCCTCTGAGCCTAACCCATCCCTCCCGTTGCCCATTTCCCTGACCCTCAAATACGCCCCTCCCAAGCCCACAGTCACCCAGCCGGGTCCCCCCACTAGAGTCCCAGCACTCCCCTAACTCACCTTCAGCATCAGGGCCTCCCTCTCCCGCTCCTCCTCCTGGGGGCTAGCGCATCCCCCCTCCCGCTCCCTCTGGGCTCCCCAAACTCCATGACTGAAGCCCAGGAGCTGGGGTACCACCAGAGCCCCGAGGAGCCAGGCTGCCTGCATCAGGCTGGGCTCGGAGCACCAAAGGCTGCAGAAGGATGTCTCTGAGGAGAGGGATGTTTCTGGGGACTGGAGTGTGTGCAGACCACCAGCCCCCTGGTCCGTTTCTCTCTGGTCCCTCTCCTCCCAACTCCCAGCTCCTGTCTCGTCCGTGGTCCGTTGGTCTCCGCTCCTCTGTGTGTGTCTCTCCCCGCCTCTCCTGGCTCCCTCGAGGCCCTGCCTCTGTGGCCGGAAACCTCCAACGTTCCAAAGCTTGGATCCCGCCTGCCTTGGGTCTCCGCACACACCCTCCTCTTCCCACTTTCCAGAGCTTGCTTCCGTCCTGTCCTGCTCTTTCCTTCTGCCACAGCCAAAGTTCCAGAAGGTCAGGAAAAGGATGGAGCCGGCTCCCCAAGGGATCCTGGGGCACAGCCTCTGCCCAGGAACCTCTTCAGGGAGTTGTCGGGGATGGGCCCTGCTCCCCTCTCTTCCCCCTGGCCAGCGCTCAGGACAGGGGAGACCTCAAGGTCTTGCTGAGGTTGTTATTATCCTGTGGCCACCGTGGCCCACACACCCTGCGGGAGGAGGCTTTCCCACCATTCGCAAGCTCTAGACCGCCTCCTGTCCCCAGATCTCCCGCCCTGTCCTCCAAGCCCTTGCCCCAGATGCAAATGAGTGTCTGTGCCTGTCTGTGGGGACACATGCGAAGAGCACGCGTGTGGCTGTGTGTGCAGCCCTAGAAGGTGGGGCTGTTGGATCCATCTGCCTTGCTTTCCTGGAAACCTCCTGCAGGCCGGGTCCTGGGTGGGGCGACGCTGGGGATTCCAGCTGTTCACAGCCCAGCAGACAGACCCACAGGGTGATGGGCTGGGGCAGAGGAGCGGGGAGAGGCTGGGTGGGTGGGGTCAGGAAAGCTTTTTCCGGGAGGTGGAGTAGACAGATGCCAGCTGGGTGCACAGAGAGCTCTGAGCATTCAGCAAGGTACCTCATCTCCCGCCTGGACCACTGCAGTCGCCTCTTCCTGCCTCTCCCCCTCCTTCCTCCCAAGCCCCTCCAATCCACACAGCTTGCCGCAGCCAGAGCAATGCTTCCAAACCACCATAAATCAGATCACATCACTCCCCACTCCCCTGCTCCCCCCAGCTTCCCATCATATGTGGGAGGGAAGCCAAGCCCTGTCCTTTGCGCAGGCCTGGCCTGCCCAGCAGTGGGGGCTGGGAAGGATGGGTCCTTCGCACCTCCGCAAGCTCATCACCCCCATTCCCCTTGCGCCCTAACTCCCCCCATCCCGCCCCCACCCTCCACAAGCTCCAGCCACACCGGCCTCTTCGCTACTTCCTGAATGCTAAGCTCTTTCCCACTTCAGAGCTTTTGCGCTAGCCTTTTCCTCCTTCTAGAAGACTCTTCCCCCAGCTCCTTCTCATCATTGAGGTCTCAGCTCAGGGAGGCCTTCCCCACGTTAGTTTATTCAAACACCTCATTTTATCTTTTCGGTTGAATCAAGACTGGCGTTGCCTTGTTTGTTTGTTTACTTGTTCAGTGTCTGTCTCCCGCCAATGAAGGCAGGCGGCTGTGTGCATTGCTGTATCCCCAGAGGTAGAACGGGGCCAGCTCCGCACGTAGTAGGTACTCAATCATTTGAGAGAGAAAGGAAGTAGTCTTTCCTGCGGGGTAACAGCTCAGCCAGAAGACCGAACACTGGATGGTTGTGTTTAGGTGGCAACTCGAGTTCCCCGTGGCACTGGGGGTAGGGGTGGCAGCCGGGGTAGAGGTGGGGAAGGCAGTGGAAGAGAGGCTGCAGAGGCAAAGGAAGCAGGAGGGCAGGCCGTGCCCACTCTATGCCAGGCCCGTGCGTCATGTAGGGTTTTCCCAGCCTCAGCCCGGCTGGTTGTGCAAGAGAACACGGAGCTCACGGGCCAGGATCGCAGGGCCCACCCTTCAAGGGAGAAAATCGAGGCTCGGAGAGGGGCCGGCTCAGCCTGCTGGAGGTGACCAGCGTGGCGGCAGCTAGCCAAAGCTTCTGGCTCTAAGCAAAAGCAGGGCATCTGCCCTCAGCTGCCGGGAGCCCTAGGAGGGGCCTTGGAAATCGATGCATCCAGCCTTCCATTTTCCGAGAAAGCAGAGGGCAGTGTGACCTTGGGCAGGCTGCCCACCACCTCAGAGCCTGAGCCTGTCTCAGGCGCCCATGAAGGGCCTGGGGACCCCTCACTGAGAGAGAATACACAGGCCGGAAAGGCCTTGTAGGCCGTGGAAGGGTACACAGCCCCTCTCACAGGTGGTGCCAAGATGGGCAGCTGTTCTCTCCCCAGGCTCAGCTGCTCACCACCTGGGCCGGTGGATGTGTGTCCGGAACCGGGCCTCCTGGGGCTGGGCCAGCACCTGCTCCAGCTCATACCCTGGTACGCGCGAGCCTGCAGCTGGAGGTGCACCCACAGGCTGCTTAGAACTGCCCTCTGCAGGTGCCTGTGCTCCGGCTGGTGGCCCTGTTGGAGCTGGGAGAAGGGTAGGAGCCTGGGCTGCGGCGATGCTCTCACCGCTGCCCTACGGGATCTGCCCCATCTCTGCGGGTGTGTCCCATGCACCAAGGAGCTGAGCTGCTGAGATGCCTGGGGGTATCCGTGTGAGGAAGGAGGACAGGCAGCTGTGGAGTGCCCAGTACTGGACCACAGCAGTCTGAAGACTCTGAGTCAGGCTCCCTGTCTCTGATCCACCACCTCTCTCTGACTGGGTGACCTTGGGCAAGTTACTTAACCTCTCTGGGCCTTGGTTTCCCCCTCTGGTAAATGGGGATGGCACAAGTCTGCAGCCCAGAGGACCGGTGTGAGGAGCTGAAGAGTAAATCCAGAACGGAGCCTGGCGCACAGGGAGTGTTCAGGAAATGTCAGCAATAATCCTCACGGAGGGGAGCGAAGGCACAGGGTCGTGCCTCTGCATGGGCGTGTGCACACCTGCGTGACGGAGGGCCAGGTGGGTGAGTATGATGGAGATGCAAGCACACATCTCCCTCCAGTTCTGTGTCTGTTTCAGGGTTCCGTGTGAGCTGGAGTTCTGAGCAAGCACAGCCGGCTGCGTGCCCGCGTGTGGGGGGTGGGTAGATGCGTGTGCTCTGCCGTGTGCATGCTCCGGCACTCGGGTGTGATATGTACATGATGTAGCTGGGTGTGTTCATGGTAATGTACACCCAGAGCCCTGCATGCCCTGGAGAGAATGTACATGTGGAGATATCTGCAGGGGCAGGGCCAGCTAGCGACTCTCTGCACCTGTGCCTCGGAGGAAGGTGTGTGTGTGTGTGTGTGTGTGTGTGTGTGTGTGTGTGTGTGTGTG